>NC_053024.1:576121486-576262986 GCF_003073215.2 Triticum urartu | reverse complement strand
GATCAATATGATATTGATAATAGTGTTTGCAATAATATTGAAAGTGGATTTGGAAGAATTCCAACTATAGGTAATAATGATCCCACTACTTTGGAGAACGATCAATGTTATGAATTTTTTGATAAAAGTGGGCTAGGATGATAATCCAACTATTTTGGAAGAGTGTCAACTTTGCATGCACGTGGATCATGTAGAGAATATGTTATGTGATAGCTATATTATTGAATTTGAATATGATCTCACATGTAATTATTATGAGAGGGAAATATGGATGTAGAAATTTTCATGTTACTGAATTACCTCTCGTTATGTTGAGATTGTTAATGTTTTATTCTTCTTGCTTGCGTATGTTAGATATTTCATGTCTTGATAATTTGTTTGCTTATAAAAATTCCTAGCATAGGAAGAGATTTAGACTTAAATGTGTTTGTAACATGTTTCATGATGCTCTCTTTGTGTTTCAATTATTATCTTTCGTATGAGCATCGTTGAAATCTTAAGCCTATCTTAATGGCTATAAAGAAAGCTGGTTGGGAGGCAACCCAATGAATAAAATAAATTTTTTTATATTTTTATTTCTGTTCTTTTGTGTTTACACAATAATGCTACTGTTATGATTGTGTTTTTAATGTTTTATTTAGTGTTTGTGCCAAGTAAAGTCTTTAGGATCATGTTGGGTGATAGTTAACTTGATCTTGTTGGAAACCGGAAACTTTTGCGCCCAGTAGCAGAATTGTTAAAAATCAAAGAAGCATGATAGAATTCTGAATTTTTTACACAAGATTTATATACAAATTTCCTATGTTGTCCTAATTTTTCAGAAGTTTTGGAGTAATAGAAGTATGGCCAGAGTCCAGATTACTACAGACTATTATGTTTTTGATAGATTCTGTTTTTGTTGCATTGTGTGCTTATTTTGATGAATCTATGGATTGTATCGGGGGTATAAGCCATGGTAAAGTTATAATACAGCAGGTATAATGCAATAATAAAATATGAATGGGTTTTCAAAAGTACTTAAAGTGATGATTTGCTTTATTATACTGACGGATCTCACGAAGGTTTTGTTAAGTTTTGTGTGTTTGAAGTTTTCAAGTTTTGGGTGAGATCACGATGGATGAAGGAATAAGGAGTGAAAAGAGTCTAAGCTTGGGGATGCCCATGGCACCCCAAGGTAATATGCAAGGATAACCAATCAAGTAAGCTTGGGGATGCCCCGAAAGGCATCCCCAATTTCTTCTAACGACCATAGGTAATTTTACTTGGAGCTATATTTTTATCCGTCACATATCATGAGTTTTGCTTGGAGCGTCTTGTATTATATGAGTCTTTGCTTGATTCGCTTTTTAGTTTGTCACAATCATCCTTGCTGGACACACCTATTTGAGAGATCCATAATGATGTTATGATTTGTTAGAATTGCCCTATGTGCTTCACTTTAATTTTTTGAGCTATGGAATTGCTCTAGTGCTTCACTTATATCATTTTGAGCACAGTGGTGCTTTAATTTTTTGAAAGAAATACTCTCATGCTTCACTTAGATCAATTTGAGAGTTAGTAACTTTTTTTGAAGAAATTCTCTCATGCTTCACTTATATTATTTGGAGAGATGAAAAATTATTTATGCTCATGTTCGTCACTTAAATTTGTTTGAGAGGTTGTTATAAACAATGGTAATATATGAAACTAGTCCCAAAGCGATAGATATCCAGGGAAATAATAAAAACTACCATGAAGATCATTGGATATTAAAACTTGATTCCTTGTAATAGTTTTGAGATATGGAGATAGTAATATGTGAGTCATGTTGGTGAGTAATTATGCTTTGGTAAGAATATTGGTGTTAAGGTTTGTGATTCCCTATGCAAGCACGAAAGACAATAGTTATGCAATGAAATTACATCCTACTTGTGGTGCACCATTCGGTGTTAGTTATGTTTAATGCTCATTTATGATCGTTTTCATTTTTGGTTGGTTGCTTCTCAATCTATTTGCTAGCATTTCCTTGTACTATGTGAGAATACTACTTGTGCATCCAAATACCATAAAACTAAGTTGTGCCAATGAGTCCATCATACCTACCTATATACTATATGATTGTTTTTCGTTGACTCCCCTAGGGTTTCTAGAATATTTGGGTATTTATAGAGTTGTGAGGCAGTGGAGAGGACTCCCGTGGGCCCCACTACCCACCTGGGCGCGCTAGGGGCCTCTGGCGCGCCCTAGTGTGTTGCGGGCCCCACGGGCCTCCCCTCTGGTACTTCCTTGGCTCCCAAGTAGTCTTCTAGGCAGAAAAAAATCTCTAAAAAGTTTCGTGGCCTTTGGACTTCATTTGGTACTGATATTCTACGAAGTAAAAAACAAGCAGAAACAACAACTGGCACTGGGCACTATGTCAATAGGTTAGTCCCAAAAAATGATATAAAGTTGCTACAAAATGAATGTAAAACATCCTAGAATGATAATATAGCAGCTTGGAACAATAAAAAAATATAGATACATTGGAGACGTATCACATGTCATCATTCTTATTGCATTACTCCGTTTCTCTATGAACTTAATACACTAGATGCATGTTGGATAGCGGTTGATGTGTGGAGTAATAGTAGTAGATGCAGAATCGTTTCAATCTACTAATATTGGACGTGATGCCTATATACATGATCATTGCCTTGGATATCCTCATAATTATTTGCTCTTCTATCAATTGCCCAACAGTAATTTGTTTACCCACCGTATTCTATTTTCTCGAGAGAAGCCGGTAGTGAAATCTACGGCCCTCGGGTCTATTTCCGATCATATTATTTTCAGATCTATTATTCCAAAAACCCAAAAATACATTGTTGCACTTTTTACTTATTTTTTGGGTTTTTGCTAGATCTATTTATCCAATCTCTTACAATTTAATCTATCTCAGTACCGACGATGGATTGACAACCCCTCTTACACGTTGGGGTGCAAGTATTTGTTATTTGTGTGCAGGTGCTGTTTACATAGTGTTGCTTGGTTCTCCGACTGGATTGATAACCTTGGTTTCATAACTGGGGGAAATACTTACCGTTGATGTGCTGCATCATCCTCCCCTATTCAGGGAAATACCAATGCAGATACAAGCAATCAGCCACCGCCCCGCCCCCTAAACCAGCGGGCCAAAGGCCGTGCCAACCACCAGAGGGACGATGATGGAACGGAGTTGTGGGCACTGCGGTAGGGTTGGGGGGCTCCTAGCATGTCCGCGGTGGCGGGGACGGTGGAGCAGAGGAGGGGGGCTCCGACGAGCCCGACAACGAGACCCGTGAGCTCTTGGATGTTTTATAATCATTTTTTAGTCATTTTATATTATATTTTGGTACTAACCTATTGACATATTGCCAAGTGCCAGTTGCTGATACTTCGCGAAGATTTTTTATGGACCAGAAGACACCCAATGGGCCAAGGCAGCGCCTGGGGGTGCTCCGAGGGGAGCACAACCCACCAGGGTGGGCCAGGAGGCCCAGGCGCGCCCTGGTGGGTTGTGCCCACCTCGGGTGCCCCCCGGACCACCTCTTTACTCTATAAATACCCAATATTCCAGAAACCTAGGGGAGTCGACAAAAAGCAATTCTAGCCACCGTAGAGTCCAGAACCACCAGATCCAATCTAGACACCATCACGGAGGGGTTTACCACTTCCATTGGTGTCTCTCCGATGATGCGTGAGTTGTTCTTTGTAGACCTTCGGGTCCGTAGTTAGTAGCTAGATGGCTTCCTCTCTCTTGTTTGATTCTCAATACAATGGTGTAATGCCCCGAGACCGATGCGCCAGGTGTCTCCCGTTTATTAGTCGTCGTTGCCATGTCATTTGCTTGCGTGTTGCACTTTGCCATGTCATCATCTGCATTTCATTTGCATGTTTTTCAAAACATTCATTCGTTCAGGTCTCCCAGTTCTCTATATTGTCTGTTCCGAGCCCATTCACTCTCACGTGCACCCGTCGCCCCTCTCAGATCATGTTTCGTGAGTGGGAGAAAAACGTTCTCGGAATAGGCCGAGATTTGTCGAGTGGCCTTGGTATATCACCGGTAGGCCGCCTGTCAAATTTCGTTCCATTTGGAGGTCGTTTGATGCCCCAAGGGTTGAGCACATTAACCGCCGGATCCCTATTTCTTTGAAGCCTAGCAACCCTCCACAACATCCCACTAGCCCATCTAAACCCCCTGCATGCTCTCCATCATTGGATCACGATCGTGTGGGCGAAAACCGCACCTCAATAGCACTCTCCTAGCTCCCTCTACCTATATATTAGCCTCCCCCTCCTCAAAATTCGGATCAAACCCTAGCCCTCTACCTCCTCGCACCGCCGGACATGTCCACCCTGCGCCGGACACGTCCAGTCGCGCTGCCCGAGCCAATTGTGGCCTGCCACGTGTCGCCACCGCCTCCCTCCACCGTGTGGCTGTCGCAGCCCGCCGGTGCCCAGGTCGGGCCCGCCTGAGCCCATCCGCCCGCGCCCCTGTGCCCTGCTCCGCTCCGGCTCCCTCCGTACCTTCGTCGTCGGCCGCCGCCCGTCGCCGCCACCCCGCACCTCCACGTTGTGCCGCCCCGACCGCTGCACCGCGCCGCCGCCCACCACGCCTTTGACCTCCACCGCCTTCGTGCCCCGCCAGATCCTGCCCCTCGTGCCTCGTCCCTGCCCCCGGAGCATCGCCCTCGCCGGAGCCGTGCCGGCCACCTCCCTCGACCCCGCCATGGCCGGCCCCGAGCTCGATCAGGATCTCCCCGTCCTGATCCGGCTCGTCCACGCCGAACCCTCCATCCAAACGCGCTGCTGGCCTGGATCCGCTCGTCCCCGAACCGCGAGATCTAGTTTTTCCCTGAGGTCTAATTTTTTCTAAGTCCCCAGAAATCAGCATAATGTGTGCATGTTTGCCATGTCATAACTCCGTGCATGTTGCTCTGTTTTGCATGTATGATTTGTCAAATTGTTCATCTCTGAATGTTCTACATGGTGGTGTAGTTTTCTTGAATGTTACTGTTCATCTTGATGCCTTAACCTTTGTTGCAAAAGTGCTAAATTATGTAACCTGCTGAAAATTGATGTAACTTGCTGATTTGTCTTTTTCATAGCATTTTGTGGGTTTATCTTTTGAGCATCATTCAACATGTTTAAGGAGCATACTCATGCCATCTTTAAAGTGGTGCAATCCATGCATTTTTATGTGCCTTGTGGTGACTAGCACAAACATGCAAAGTAGGGTACTTGTTCTCTGAATCTGCTACGTTATGTTGCCATGTTAACTTGATGCTACAAGTGAATCCATGCATAATCTGGAGATGCTCAGTAAGGATGTTTTGATGTCCATGTTATGCTCTATCATGCAATGTTATTTGATGCCTCATATATGTCATGTAGCATATGTTTCCATTGCCATGAACATGCCAAAATGATGTTCCAGTTTTTTGTTAACTTCATGATGCCATGTTGTGGGCTTGTTATTAATTAATCTATGCCTCTTTTGGAGAGGCTCCAGTTACACGAATTGAAGTATGCTATGAGTACTTTGACCAGATGCTAAGTTTGATAATTTTGGACTTCAAATGACCTCTGTCCAAGCTTACAAACATGCTATGATGATGTTGATGTTCTACACTTGCTGAAACTGTTACAACATTCAAACTTGTCTTGATGGTTCCCACTAGTCCATGAGCCATATGTATATGATGCCTTGATGTTATGTGCTCTTTGTTATGATTAATTTGATGCCATGCCATTGGTTGCCATATAACTTGTTGTAGTTTGTCTATTTCTTGCTCTCAAGTTGTCATCATGCCAAATCTGTCAACCTATTAACATTATGTTCCATTTTGCAAGAATCATAGTAATTACTCCATGCATCATATGAACTTGTGCCCATGGACTAAGTTGAAGTATATCATGTCTACTAGATGCCAATGTCTTTTTCATAATTATTAAAGTTTCTATGATTGCTATTATGTGCCTCCAAAATCAGCATCATAATGTTATTGTTTTGCATTCCCAGATTTTCCTCTTAAGTCTGAGGATCAACTTATATCATGTTTGCATCTTGTCTTGATGATTCGCATGAACATGTTGCTTATGTGGTTATGCCATATTGTGTGTTTTGAGATCCATGATATGTACTAGCATGCCATGCTTTTGTTTGCCATGATCTTGCGTTGTAGCATGTATGTTTCGTGCCTTCAACATGTCAACTTGTTATCTCTGCTCATGCATATGCTCTGTTTTTCACTAAGTCATAATCTATGTTATCAAGTTGCTTTTTGCATTAATCATCTTGGATTAATCTTGATGCCTCTGAACCTGAAACTTAATGATATTTGAAGCATGTAATCTGTACTTTGAGTGCATATCAAGTTTGTGTCCATATGTTTCCTGTAGCATGTTGTTTCCTTGATTGCAAAGTGCCTAGTTGCTGTTTTGAGCAGATTGTGTTTGAAATGTGTATTGAGTGTATGTGTTGAGCCGTGGCTTCGTTTGGAGCATGCTCTACATGAAACTTGCTTGGTTTTGCTTGTAGTTTCATCTTGCCTTGTTGCATCCATGTTTTGAAGTGGTTGTGATGTGTTTTTCTTGCCTTTGCATCAATGCCATGTTAACTTATTTTGCTCATATCTTCTAGGCCGTAGCTCCGAATTAAACGAACTTTATATGTAACTTGACTAGAAAGACACGTAGATCATCTTGGTGCACTTTAAATTACTATTTAACCACTTTAACATAATGTTTTTTCAGACCTGGACTAATTTCGAAATTTGCATATGGGGACTTACCAGAATTGTTATATGTTGCTTCCAGCCTCATTTAAACTTGCTTTGATGTGTTATTCTTGTATGCATCCTCTCTTGCCATGAGTAGCATCATGTAGCCTTGTCATGCATCATACTTGGTTGACTATCATGTCATGTTTATGTGTTGTGTGTTTACCATGTGGTTTGCTTCTTTCCGGTTGTACTCCTTCTCGATAGTTCCAGTTTCGTTGCGATTGTGAGGATCCGTTCGACTATGTGGGATCTTCGTCTTCATGAACTAGTTCTTCTTCCTAGCGGGATTTCAGGCAAGATGACCGTCACCTTGGATCTCACTACGATCTTTGCTATACTAGTTATCTCGATGCTATCGCTATGTCACGCTACCTACCACTTGTTTATCAAGCCTCCCAAATAACCATGATAGCCTCTAACCTTTCTACCCTTCCTAGCAAACCGTTATTTGGCTATGTTACCGCTTTGCTCAGCCCCTCTTATAGTGTTGCTAGTTGCAGGTGCAGGTGCAGGTTGTTCCATGTTGGGACATGAATATCATGGGATATCACAATATCTCTTATTTAATTAATGTATCTACATACTTGGCCAAGGGTGGAAGGCTCGGCCTTTTGCCTGGTGTTTTGTTCCACTCTTGCCACCCTAGTTTCTGTCATACCGGTGTTATGTTCCTTGATTTTATGTCCCTAACATGGTGAGGGTTAATGGGCCCCTCTTAATAGTTCGCTATGAATAAAACTCTTCCAGCAAGGCCCAACATTGGTTTTACCATTTGCCTAATAACAACTAAAACTTGCATAGGCACAGGCTAGCACCCGAGGACTCTTAATCAACCCCCGGGCCAGTGCTCCTCATGAGTGCTGGTCCAAACTAGACCACCTTGCGGCGCCCCCTGGGCAACTTGGGTCTTAGCAACCGAAGCTTCGCTCATCCGGTGTACCCTGAGAACGAGATACGTGCGAATTCTATCAGGCTAGGTCGGTGCATCGGGAGGTCTTGCTGGATTAGTTTTACGATTGTCGAAATGTCTTGTGCATCGGGATTCCGAGTCTGATCGGAGGGTCCCGCAATGGAGGATTGTCTCTGTGGATCGTGAGCTTGTCATGGGCTAAGTTTGGACACCCCTGCAGGGTTTAAACTTTCAAGAGCCGTGCCCGCGGTTATGTGGCAGATAGGAATTTGTTAATATCTGGTTGTAGTGAACTTGAAGTAAACTCAACTAAAATACACCAACCGGGTGCGTAACCGTGACTGTCTCTTTTCGGGAAGTTCGAGAGGAGAACACGGTTGGGTTATGTTTGAATGTAAGTAGTTCAGGATCACTTATTGATCATTAGTAGTTTGCGACCGTTTGCGTAGTATCTCATCTTATTCCTGTACTCGTAAGTTAGCCACCATACAATACTTAGTCGCTTGTTGTAACCTCACCACTTATCTTTTCCATACCCATTAAGCTTTGCTAGTCTTGATACCCATGGCAATGGGATTGCTGAGTCCTCGTGGCTCACAGGTTACTACAACAACAGTTGCAGGTGTAGGTGCAGGTAATGCGATGATTCGACGTGAGAGCGATGTTTACTTGTTTTGGAGTCCTTCTTCTTCTTCGTCGATCTTGGGATAGGTTCCTGGTCGGTAGCCTGGGCTAGCAGGGTGGGTGTCATTTGAGTTTCTGTTTGTGTTTCGTCCGTAGTCGGATGTTGCTCTTATGTATGGTGGTTGATGTATTCATGTGGCATTTGTATGCCTTTGTATGTATTCCCAACTATTATGTAATGGTACGTTGTAATGATATCCACCGTGCAAAAGCGTGTCAATATGCGGTTCTATCCTTGGTGGGACCTTCGAGTTCCTGTAGGATAGAGTCGCATATTGGCTGTGACAAATGGTCTCTTGGAGATCCATATGGTGGAACTCTTTTTGCGGTGTGTTTGTTGGGATCGGATGAACTTTGAGTATATGATCAGATCTATCTTTTTATATCCAGGAAAGTTATTTGAGTTTCTTTGGTCTCTTATATGCATGATTGTTTGTAGCCTCGTATTTCTTCTCCGATATTTGGGTTTTGTTTGGCCAACTTGATCTATTTATCTTGCAATGGGACGAGGTGCTTTGTAGTGGGTTCGATCTTATGGTGCTTGATCTCAGTGACATAAGGGGAACCGACACGTATGTATCGTTGCTACTAAGGATAAAACGCTGGGGTCTATCTCTACATAGATAGATCTTGTCTACAACATGCCATCATTCTTATTGCATTACTCTGTTTCCCCATGAACTTAATACACTAGATGCATGCTGGATAGCGGTCGATGTGTGGAGTAATAGTAGTAGATGCAGGCATGAGTCGGTCTACTAATCTTGGACGTGATGCATATGTAATGAACACTGCCTGAATATTGTTATGATTATTTGAAGTTCTATCAATTGCCCAACAATAATTTGTTTACCCACCGTTTGCTATTTTTCTCGAGAGAAGCTACTAGTGAAACCTACGACCCCCGGGTCTCTTTCTCATATTGTTTGCCTTTGCGATCTACTTTTCCTTTGCTTTTATTTTCAGATCTATTAAACCCAGAATACAAAAATACCTTGCTACAATTTATTCTTATTTATTTTATTGGGCGTTTGATCTATCAATCTACTACAATTTATTTCACGTTCGTTTGCCTATCTTGGGGCGTCGCTACCCGAAAGGGATTGACAACCCCTTTTACACGTCGGGTTGCGAGTATTTGTTATTTGTGTGCAGGGCTGTTTATGTTCTATTGCTTGGTTCTCCTATTCGTTCGATAACTTTGGTCTCATAACTGAGGGAAATACCTACCACTATTGTGCTGCACCATCCCTTCCTCTTTGGGGAAATACCGACATAGCTTCAAGCCGCATCAAAGGAATTTCTGGCGCCGTTGCCGGGGAGGATCTTTAACATATACCAGGTTCCTAATCACAAATCTCATCTCCTCACAATTTACATTATTTTCCATTTGCCTCTCATTTTCCTCTCCCCACTTCACAAAAGTTTGCTGTTTTATTCGCTCTCTTTTTTGTTCGCCTTTTTCTCGTCAGATCTATCTTTTTTGCTTGCAATCTTCTTTGCTTATGTTGCCATGTTCCTTCTATTTGCTTGCTAAAAATCTATTGCTATGGATCCTCATCCACTTGCTAATCTTTTTAAGAGATCCAATTATGATGAACCAATTCCTAGTGAGTTGAGTGCACTAGATTATCTTTATGAAGTTTTGCTTGAGATTCGTGAATCTGAAAATTGTGATGAAGAAATTTATGAAGTGATTCATGATAGATCCTTGAATAAAAAGCATGATTGCAATGATTTTACTATAAATTCTATTAATGTCAATTGTGCTAATAATATGCAAAACCCCAAGCTTGGGGATGCTAATTTTGCTATGACCACTATTTGTTGCAATGATCATGATTGGGGTGATTCTTCTTATGATCTTGAAATTTTATTTAACCCTTACGATGACTATGTTATTTGCAATAATTTTGAAAGTGGGTTTGGAAGAATGTCAACTTTAGGTAAAAATAATCCCACATATTTGCAGAGTGTTCAATCTTATAATTTTTTTGATGAAAGTGGGTTTGGAGAGGTCATGACTTTAGTTGATGTTAATCCCATTATCTTGGAAGATCATAAAACTTTTATGCATGTGGATCATGAAGAGAAAATTTTATATGATGGCTATATTATTGAATTTGATTATGATCCTACATATAATTATTATGAGAGAGGAAAATATGGTTGTAAAAAATTTCATGATATTAAATTTCCTCTCGTTATGGTGAGATTGTCAATGTTTTATTCCTCTCCTTTGCGTATGCTAGATATTTCTTGTCTTGACAATTTGTTTTCCTATAAAATTCCTATGCATAGGAAGTATGTTAGACTTAAATGTGCGTGTCACATGTTTCATGATGCTCTCTTTGTGTTTCAATTATTATCTTTCATTTGAGCATCATTGAAATCTATGCCTAGCTAGGGGCATAAAACGATAGCGCTTGTTGGGAGGCAACCCAATGAATACAATTTATTTTTACTTTTTGCTTTCTGTTCTTGAGTGTTTGCACAATTATGGTACTGTTATGATTTTGTTTTTTGTATTTTAATTAGTGTTTGTGCCAAGTAAAGCCTTTAGGATCTTCTTGGGTGATAGTTGTTTTATCTTGCTGAAAAACAGAAACTTTTGCGCTCACGAAAAAATTTCTCATTTTTTACCAGAGCGTGATAAAATACCAATTCTTTTTGAAGAATATTTATATACCAATTCTTTTCTGGATTTGAGAACACTTGATATATGTCCTGCAATTGAATACTCATGGTGATAATGGGGTATTGTATTGATTCACTTGATATATGTTTTGGCACTCAACTCATGGATTCCCGAGGTGACATTGGGGTAATCTATGCATAGGGGTTGATGCACATTCTTGTCTTTGTTTCTCCAGTAGAAATATTGGGGCACTCTTTGAAGTTCTTTGTGTTGGATTGAATATTATGAATCTGAATTTGCTTTGGTGTTATTTTAGTACGAACTCTTGGTTAGATCGATCGGAGAGAATAGCTTTGTGTTATTTTAGTACGAACTCTTGGATAGATCGATCGGAAAGAATAGCTTCGAGGTGGTTTTGTACCCTACAAACGATTTCTTCGTATGTTCTCCGCTAGATAGGAACTTTGGATTGATTCTTCGTTGCACGTTGAGGGATGGTTATATGATCCAAGTGTATTATCATTGTTGAGAGATTGCACTGGCGAAAGTACAGACCCTAGTCCTCATTTTCAAGCATTGAAATACCGTTTTTGTGCATGTTTACTATTTGCTACCTCGCTGTTCTTATTTATTCAGATTATAGAAATATATTTCTACCATCCATATTACACTTTTATCACCATCTCTTCGCCGAACTAGTGCACCTATACAAATTGCCATTGTATTAGCTGTGTTGGGGACACAAGAGATTTATTGTATTTGGTTGCAGGGTTGTTTGAGAGAAACCAACTTCATCCTACACCTCCCACGGATTGATAAACCTTAGGTCATCCACTTGAGGAAAAATTGCTACAATCCTACAAAACTCTGTGCTTGGAGACCCAACACGTGTCTACAAGAATAAAGTTGCATAGTAGACATTAGGGAACGATGGCTGGCGCTAGTGAGAGAGCTTCCAAAGGGGGAGGTGAGTTATGGGGTTATGTGGGAGGAGGAGGAGTGTGGACGGCACCAGGGGACGTGCATGCACGGCTGGGACGACAAAGCTCGATGCTACCTGACGCGCCGAGCACGACCGCAGCAAGCAGAGCATGCACTCTCCCATGCCAACAGGGCGGTCACCGCATGGCATGGCGAGGAGAGGGCCTGAGGGACTGGCAAAAGGCATATAAGGTGAAGTCTTTTCATCCTGGAGCACCACTGAGGTTTTTGTGTGATTAGAGCCGCAATGTGTTGATGGGATGCATCAACTAAAGTTTCCTGCAACAAACTTGGACTGGCTGATGTGGTAAAATGGGATGATTAATGGGCTAATATGGTTGTCACAGTGGTTTAGGGTAGGAAGAACTACATGCTGGTAGAATTTGAGATGATTTGGACAAGAATTGTGGGTAGTTGCTTCACAGCAGCAAATCTGGTCCTGAAACTTGATTTCGATGCTACACTCACATGGAATGTGGATTGAGCTGGAGGATAATGATTTGGGAATATGAAACCACTGGTAAAATTTCATGCCATTTGGACATGCCAAAATGGTACTTCCTTCATAGTGGTTCTCTCTGAACAGAAACTTTGGGAATTTCCTGAGGAAGATTGGCTAGGAAAATGGAGCTGAATTTCCTAAGGAAGATTGGATAGGCAAATGGAGATGAACTTTGGGAATTTCCTGAGGAAACTCTCTACTTATTGTTCTTTCATTTAAACAACTACTAACTCTTTATTACCTCGCAAAGCTATCTTTTTATTCTTGCAAACTAGTTTTATTTCTTGTTCTAGGTAAGGCAAACTTTTAGTGTGCGTATAGTTGTATCGGTGGTCGATAAAACTTGAGAGAATACTAATTCTACCTTTGGCTCCTCGTTGGGTTCGACACTCTTATTTATCGAAAGGGTTACAACTAATCCCCTGTACTTGTGGGTTATCATAATGTTGAGTTCTCACAAGGACGTCAACTTGCTTCAACGATCTCCCGTGTTCAGGAGCATTTGTAATGGGGAATCGCCGCCATGCACACTGTCAATGGTCGTGGCTACAACATGTGATACTATCTTGTCGATGGAATCTTTCCTCAATGGACAGCGTTTGTGAAGACCATGTCCGAACCACAAGGAAACAAATAAAGCCACTCTGCAACAATGCAGGAAGCAACTAGGAAGGATGTGGAGAGGCCATTCGGAGTGCTTCAAGCTCATTCGGGAAT
The DNA here is from genome assembly GCF_003073215.2 of Triticum urartu. Classification (NCBI taxonomy): domain Eukaryota; kingdom Viridiplantae; phylum Streptophyta; class Magnoliopsida; order Poales; family Poaceae; genus Triticum; species Triticum urartu. The sequence continues at coordinate 576,249,772 of NC_053024.1, read as the reverse complement.
TATTCGTGGAGTTGCAATGATGTGGGAATCAGAAACTTTGTGGCAGCTAATGACATGTTGTGTTATTTTGCACAATATGATTGTCGAGGGTTAAGGTGAGGGTGTAGCCCAAACTAATGATTTTGAAGCGCCTGAAGAACAAGTTCAAATCCTGGAAGATCAAGATGCAGCATTGCTCTCGTCCACTCATTGCTCACTCTCTCTCTCTCTCTCTCTCTCTCTTCCACGTCGCATCATAGGCCGTGGTTCCTACTGCTTTTCCGTTGCAGGACAAGGCCCTATGAGCTACGAACGGAGAAAGGGAGGGGCGCTGACGCTGCAGGGTGGAGCGGGTGAGTGATTCTGCGAGCACCCCGACCGGTGTTGCGAGGCCGAGGGGAGGACTTGCAAGGTGTTTCAACCGACGGAGCTAGAAGCTTCTACTAGGGTGAAGCTAAAAGCTATGCCCAGTGAAATATGAAGCTGCAACCGGCAGGAAACAGACCATGCCTATGACCACTGATGTTGTAATCGGTGAAGCTAAAAGGTAGGATCGGCAAAATCAGCAGCTGCAATTGCCGGCCATGGGGACCACACCGGTAATGTAGGGGTGCTGGAACCGACGGCCGAGATGCTACAACGGGCACCACCGAGAGCTAGAAGTAGCCACCGGCGGTGGTATGACCCGTTCCAGAGGGACACTAAGATGCTGCAACCAGCCACCAGAGTGCTACGACGGGCACCACCGAGAGCTGCAACCAGCCACTTGAAAGTGCAATCATGACCTTAATATTATTTAGATGTTGATGACAACATACTCATAGGGGACTAACAGAGTTTGTCAAGTATATCTCAGTTTTTAGTCCCCTCGGAATCAATTGTGTGTGTGGATTATAATTTCAGAAATATTTAACTTCATCAAGAACGAAGAAACAATACTATATTTATGATTATCCTTGAGTATAGGGATCCCGCACTATTAAGAGGGGAACATGGGGTCTTGTGAGAGTCTTGCTCAAAATCTTCTTTAGACTCATTATCTGATCTTCATCTCTGTCGGACGACTGGCACTCACCAGATGTTCGGCTCCTCCTATACAGAGCCAAAACATCGGACGTCCGGTATTCTCCAGACGTTCGGCAATCTTTCATCAAAACCAAAACATCGGATATCCGGGACCCTCAGGTCATCCGGTACATTCTATACAGTGGAAAAACGTCGGACATCCGGTATTCACCGGACGTCCAACAATATTTCATCAGAGCCAAAACATCGGATGTCCGAGACCCTCCGGTGATCTGATACATTCTATACAGTGGCAAAACATTGGACGTCCGGTCCCTGTCGAATGTCCGGTGTCTGCCAAGCCCTCGGTCGTCCGTTACCTTCTCCACCGAGCCTAAACATTGGACGTCCGGGATCCTCCGATCGTCTGGTACCTTCTATACCATGCCAAAACATCGGACGTCCGGCCCCTGTCGGACGTCCTATGTATGCCGAGCCCTCGGTCGTCCGTTGTGCATTGGACGTCCGACGCTGCAGTGTTGTTTTGGGTTCCAATGGCCACTTATTGAGGCATACTATAAATATCTCTCTCCTATCCTGTGTGAGTGTTGACCATTCACTTCAAACATCCTCAAGAATACATTTCACTCTCTCTCACTATCCAACACCAAATCTTAGATCCCTAAGGGATTTGAAAGCATTTGAGAGAAGTTGTCCACCCAAGTGATAGATCCACTCCTTCCCCTTCCTTGCACCAAAGGAATTCGTGATTTGAGCAAGTCTTGAGATTTTCCCCATCGTTCTTGTTACTCTTGGAGGTTGGAGACTCCTAGGCAGTAGGAGTCTTTCAGAGAGGAGTCGACCATTGTGATTACCCCCGGAAAGTTTGTGAGGGTTTGGAGACCACCCCAAGGTCTACCACTACTGGTTGAGGAACACCTTCGTGGTGTTGTCTCAAAGGGATAATAGGGTGAGCCTTCGTAGCATTGGTGTGCCTTCGTGGTAACATCCACCGCTCTAACGGTGATGTAGCTTCCCTCCAAGGAAGTGAACATCGGCATACATCCTCGTCTCTCGGAGTTGCGGTTATTCCTAACCCTAAATCTCTACTTGTGGTTACTTGTCTCTTAGTCTTTATGTATATCATATTGTGCTTACCCGGTCACTTACATGTGTTACTAGTTTTCCTTGCTTAGCACTTAGCATCATGTTACCTCTTGAGCACTGCGTTAGATTTCCTTGAAAAGGAAAGGATTATGCAGCAAAGTAGCGTAAGTATTTCCCTTAGTTTTTGAGAACCAATGTATCAATCCAGTAGGAGTCTACGTGCGAGTTCCTCGTACCTGCACAAAACAAATAACTCCTCGCAACCAACGCGATAAGGGGTTGTCAATCCCTTCACGGTCACTTACGAGAGTGAGACCTGATAGATATGATAAGATAATATTTTTGGTATTTTTATGATAAAGATGCAAAGTAAAATAAAAGCAAAGTAAAAAGTAAAGGAAATAACTAAGTATTGGAAGATTAATATGATGAAGATAGACCCGGGGGCCATAGGTTTCACTAGTGGCTTCTCTCAAGAGCATAAGTATTTTACGGTGGGTGAACGAATTACTGTTGAGCAATTGACAAAATTGAGCATAGTTATGAGAATATCTAGGTATGATCATGTATATAGGCATCACGTCCGAGACAAGTAGACCGACTCCTGCCTGCATCTACTAGTATTACTCCACTCATCGACCGCTATCCAGCATGCATCTAGAGTATTAAGTTCATGAAAACAGAGTAACGCCTTAAGCAAGATGACATGATGTAGAGGGATAAATTCATGCAATATGATAAAAAAAACCCATCTTGTTATCCTCGATGGCAACAATACAATACGTGCCTTGCTGCCCCTACTGTCACTGGGAAAGGACACCGCAAGATTGAACCCAAAGCTAAGCACTTCTCCCATTGCAAGAAAGATCAATCTAGTAGGCCAAGCCAAACTGATAATTCGAAGAGACTTGCAAAGATAACCAATCATACATAAAAGAATTCAGAGAAGATTCAAATATTGTCCATAGCTAATCTTGATCATAAACCCACAATTCATCGGTCTCAACAAACACACCACAAAAAGAAGATTACATCGAATAGATCTCCACAAGAGAGGGGGAGAACATTGTATTGAGATCCAAAAAGAGAGAAGAAGCCATCTAGCTAATTGACTATGGATCCGAAGGTCTGAGGTAAACTACTCACACTTCATCGGAGAGGCTATGGTGTTGATGTAAAAGCCCTCTGTGATGGATGCCCCCTCCGGCGAGCTCCGGAACATGCCCCAAGATTTGATCTCGTGGATACAGGAATTTACGGCAGTGGAATTAGGGTTTTGGCTCCGTATCTGATCATTTGGGGGTACGTAGGTATATATAGGAGGAAGGAGTATGTCGCTGGAGCAACAGGGGGCCCACAAGGGTGGAGGGCATGCCTGGGGGGGGTAGGCGCACCCCCTACCTCGTGGCCTCCTCCTTTATTTCTTGACGTAGGGTCCAAGTCTCCTAGAACATGTTCGGTGAGAAAATCACGTTCCCGAAGGTTTCATTCCGTTTGGACTCCGTTTGATATTCCTTTTCTTCGAAACCCTAAAATAGGCAAAAAAAACATCAATTCTATGCTGGGCCTCCGGTTGATAGGTTAGTCCCAAAAATAATATAAAAGTGGATAATAAAGCCCAATAATGTCTAAAACAGTAGATAATATAGCATGGAGCAATCAAAAATTATAGATACGTTGGAGATGTATCAAGCATCCCCAAGCTTAATTCCTGCTTGTCCTCGAGTAGGTAAATGATAAAAAAGATAATTTTTTGATGTGAAGTGCTACTTCGCATAATTTCAATGTAATTCTTCTTAATTGTGGTATGAATATTCAGATCCGAAAGATTCAAGATAAAAGTTTAATATTGACATAAAAATAATAATACTTCAAGCATACTAACAAAGCAATCATGTCTTCTCAAAATAACATGGCCAAAGAAAGTTATCCCTACAATATCATATAGTCTGGCTATGCTCTATCTTCACTACACAAAGTATTTAAATCATGCACAACCCCGATGACAAGCCAAGCAATTGTTTCATACTTTTGACATTCTCAAACTTTTTCAACCTTCACGCAATACATGAGCGTGAGCCATGGATATAGCACTATATGTGGAATAGAATGGTGGTTGTGGAGAAGACAAAAAGGGAGAAGATAGTCTCACATCAACTAGGCGTATCAACGGGCTATGGAGATTCCCATCAATAGATATCAATGTGAGTGAGTAGGGATTGCCAAGAAACGGATGCACTAGAGCTATAAGTATATGAAAGCTCAACAAAAGAAACTAAGTGGGTGTGCATCCAACTTGCTTGCTCATGAAGACCTAGGGCATTTTGAGGAAGCCCATCATTGGAATTTACAAGCCAAGTTCTATAATGAAAAGTTCTCACTAGTATATGAAAGTGACGAAATGAGAGACTCTCTATCATGAATATCATGGTGCTACTTTGAAGCACAAGTGTGGTAAAGGATAGTAACATTGTCCCTTCTCTCCTTTTCTCTCATTTTTTTATTTGGGCGTTTTCTCCTTTTTTATATGGCCTCTTTTCTTTCCCTTTTTTTATTTTTCGTCCAGAGTCTCATCCCGACTTGTGGGGGAATCATAGTCCCCATCATCCTTTCCTCACTGGGACAATGCTCTAATAATGATGATCATCACACTTTTCTTTTCTTACAACTCAACAATTTACAACTCGATACTTAGAACAAAATATGACTCTATATGAATGCCTCCGAAGAATCCTACTCCAAGAGAGGTATATGACAAGAATCTCAAGGACATAGCAACCATGTGCATAAGGAGAGGTATGAGTGACAAGCAATGGAGACCATACATACATATCACAAGTGCCAAGGAATTATGGGATAGCATTGTGAGGACCAAGACCAGTACCTCCACTCTCCGGCTTGCTCAATATGAAATTGCCAAGGGTCAATTGCAAAACTTTTTTTATGGAGAAAGGTGAATCCCCCAAGGAGCTCCTTGAGCATCTCATGACTCTCACCGCCGACAATGAGTCTTGTGATTATGACAAGACACAAGATGGTTTCAACTTGACCAAGTGATTTCTCATGGACAAATTGCTTCATGCTCTTGCTCCGTATCATCACCAAATGGTGTGGGACATAAGACAACACCATGGATTCAAGAAAATGACTCCGAATGACATCATATCCACTTTCCAACTATTTGAAGAGTCAAAGGCAAATGCTACAAAACATCTTGTATGCATGGTACCTCAACATCAAAAATCAATCTTGCATTGAGGGCCAAGCATGTATATGAAGAAGAGAAAAGTGAAGAAGAAGAATAAGAAGAAGAAGAAGAAGAAGAAGATGAGGAGGAGGATGAAGATGGTGATGAGATTGACTCCGCTGAGAGCCCTTCATATGAAGACATTGCCCTCTTTGTCAAGAAGTTTAGCGCGGGAAAATTCAAGGGAAGATTCCAGAAGAAGAAAGTTAGAAAATGTTGTTGGAAATATGCCCTAGAGGCAATAATAAATTCGTTATTGTTATATTTCCTTGTTCATGATAATCGTTTATTATCCATGCAAGAATTGTATTGATAGGAAACTCAGATACATGTGTGGATACATAGACAACACCATGTCCCTAGTAAGCCTCTAGTTGACTAGCTCGTTGATCAATAGATGGTTACGGTTTCCTGACCATGGACATTGGATGTCGTTGATAACGGGATCACATCATTAGGAGAATGATGTGATGGACAAGACCCAATCCTAAGCCTAGCACAAAGATCGTGTAGTTCGTATGCTAAAGCTTTTCTAATGTCAAGTATCATTTCCTTAGACCATGAGATTGTGCAACTCCCGGATACCATAGGAGTGCTTTGGGTGTGCCAAACATCACAACGTAACTGGGTGGCTATAAAGGTACACTACAGGTATATCCGTAAGTGTCTGTTGGGTTGGCACGAATCGAGACTGGGATTTGTCACTCCGTGTAAACGGAGAGGTATCTCTGGGCCCACTCGGTAGGACATCATCATAATGTGCACAATGTGATCAAGGAGTTGATCACGGGATGATGTGTTACGGAACGAGTAAAAGAGACTTGCCGGTAACGAGATTGAACCAGGTATCGGGATACCGACGATCGAATCTCGGGCAAGTATCGTACCGCTAGACAAAGGGAATTGTATACGGGATTGATTAAGTCCTTGACATCGTGGTTCATCCGATGAGATCATCGTGGAGCATGTGGGAGCCAACATGGGTATCCAGATCCCTCTGTTGGTTATTGACCGGAAAGTTATCTCGGCCATGTCTACATGACTCCTGAACCCGTAGGGTCTACACACTTAAGGTTCGATGACGCTAGGGTTATAGGGAAAGTATGTACGCGGTTACCGAATGTTGTTCGGAGTCCCGGATGAGATCCCGGATGTCACGAGGAGTTCCGGAATGGTCCGGAGGTAAAGATTGATATATAGGAAGTATGGTTTTGGCCACCGGAAGTGTTCCGGGCATCACCGGTAGTGTACCGGGACCACCGGAGGGGTCCGGGGGTCCACCAGGTGGGGCCACCAGCCCCGGAGGCCTACATGGGCCATAAGTGGGAAGGGACCAGCCCCTATGTGGGCTGGGGCGCCTCCCACCAAGGCCCAAGGCATCCTCAAGAGGAGAGGGGGCAAACCCTAGGCGCAGATGGGCCCTAAGGCCCACCCTAGGTGCGCCCCCCTCTCTCTCCCCCTTGGCCGCCTCCCAGATGGGATCTGGGGGCTGCTGCCACCCCTAGGGAGGGAACCCTAGGTGGGGGCGCAGCCCCTCCCCTCCCCCTATATATACTTGAGGTTTGGGGCTGCCCAACACGTGTGATTTGCTCTCCCTGTTGGCGCAGCCCTACCCCTCTCCTCGTCTCTCGTAGTGCTTGGCGAAGCCCTGCTGGAGTTCCGCGCTCCTCCACCACCACCACGCCATCGTGCTGCTGCTGGATGGAGTCTTCCCCAACCTCTCCTTCTCCCCTTGCTGGATCAAGGCGTAGGAGACGTCATCGGGCTGTACGTGTGTTGAACACGGAGGTGTTGTCCGTTCGGCACTAGGATCATCGGTGATTTGGATCACGACGAGTACGACTCCATCAACCCCGTTCACTTGAACGCTTCCGCTTAGCCATCTACAAGGGTATGTAGATGCACTCTCCTTCCCCTCGTTGCTAGATTACTCCATAGATTGATCTTGGTGATGCGTAAAAAATTTTGAATTTCTGCTACGTTCCCCAACTGTGGCATCATGAGCTAGGTCTATGTGTAGTTACTATGCACGAGTAGAACACAAAGCAGTTGTGGGCGTCGATATTGTCAATTATCTTGCCGTCACTAGTCTTATCTTGATTCGGCGGCATTGTGGGATGAAGCGGCCCGGACCAACCTTACACGTACGCTTACGTGGGACCGGTTCCACCGACTGACATGCACTAGTTGCATAAGGTGGCTGGCGGGTGTCTATCTCTCCCACTTTAGTCGGATCGGATTCGATGAACAGGGTCCTTATGAAGAGTAAATAGAAATTGGCAATTCACGTTGTGGTTTTGGCGTAGGTGAGAAACGTTCTTGCTAGAAACCTATAGCAGCCACGTAAAAACTTGCAACAACAATTAGAGGACGTCTAACTTGTTTTTGCAGCATATGCCTTGTGATGTGATATGGCCAAAAGGATGTGATGAATGATATATGTGATGTATGAGATTGATCATGTTCTTGTAATAGGAATCACGACTTGCATGTCGATGAGTATGACAACCGGCAGGAGCCATAGGAGTTGTCTTAATTTATTTATGACCTGCGTGTCAGCATAAACGTCATGTAATTACTTTACTTTATTGCTAAAGCGTTAGCCGTAGTAGTAGAAGTAATAGATGACGAGACAACTTCAAGAAGACACGATGATGGAGATCATGATGATGGAGATCATGGTGTCATGCCGGTGACAACGATGATCATGGAGCCTCGAAGATGGAGATCAATAGGAGCAAAATGATATTGGCCATATCATGTCACTATTTGATTGCATGTGATGTTTATCATGTTTTACATCTTATTTGCTTAGAACGACGGTAGCTTAAATAAGATTATCCCTCACTAAAATTTCAAGAAAGGTGTTCCCCCTAACCGTGCACCATTGCGAAGGTTCGTTGTTTCGAAGCACCACGTGATGATCGGGTGTGATAGATTCTAACGTTCGAATACAACGGGTGTAAGCTAGATTTACATAGCAAAAACACTTAGGTTGACTTGACGAGCCTAGCATATACAGACATGGCCTCGGAACACGGAAGACCGAAAGGTCGAGCATGAGTCATATAGAAGATACGATCAACATGAAGATGTTCACCGATGTTGACTAGTCCATCTCACGTGATGATCGGACACGGCCTAGTTGACTCGGATCATGTTTCACTTAGATGACTAGAGGGATGTCTATCTGAGTGGGAGTTCATTAAATAATTTGATTAGATGAACCCAATTATCATGAACATAGTCTAAATTGTCTTCGCAAATATGTTGTAGATAAATAGCTCATGTTGTAGCTCCCTGTTTCAATACGTTCCTAGAGAAAGATTAAGTTGAAAGATATTGTAAGCAATGATGCGGACTAGGTCCGTAGTCCGAGGAGTGTCCTCACTGCTACACAGAAGGCTTACGTCTTTGATGCACCGCTCGATGTGCAAACCCCTACAACGTCGTCTGTGGATGTTGTGAACACCTGACAGACACATCCTGATGACTACTTGATAGTTTAGTGCACCATACTTTACGGCTTAGAATCAGGATTCCAATGACGTTTTGAACGCCATAGAACATATGAGATGTTCCAAGAGTTGAAATTGGGATTTCAGGCTCATGCCCGTGTTGAAAGGTGTGAGACCTCTGACAAGTTCTTTTGCGAGCAAGATGGAGGAGAATAGCTCAGCTAGTGATCATGTGCTCAGAATGTCTGGGTGCTACAATCACTTAAATCAAGTGGGAGTTAAACTTCCAGATAAGATAGTGATTGATAGAGTTCTCTAGCCACTATCACTAAGCTACTAGATCTTCGTGATGAACTATGACATGCAAGGGATGGAATTGATCCCGGAGCTGTTCGCGGTGCTTAAGACCGCAAAAGGTAGAAATCAAGAAGGAGCATCAAGTGTTGATGGTTTAACAAGACCACTAATTTCAAGAAGGGCAAGGGCTAGAAGGGAAACTTCATGGATGGCAAACCAGTTGCCACTCCATTGAAGGAACCAAAGGTTGAACCCAAACTCGAGACTGAGTGCTTCTATTGTAAAGGGAACGGTCACTGGTAGCGGGATTACCCCAAATGCATGGTAGATAAGAAGGCTGGCAACTTCAACAAAATTTATACGTGTCATTAATGTGTACCTCACTAGTACTCCCAGTAGCACCTGGGTATTGGATACTGGTTCAGTTACTATTATTGGTGACTTGAAGCAAAAGCTACGGACTAAACGGAGACTGGCTGAGGGCGAAGTGATGATGTGTGTTGGAAGTGTTTCCAAAGTTGATGAGATCACCATCGCACGCTCCATCTGCCTTCAGGATTAGTATTGAACCTAGATAAGTGTTATTAGGTGTCTACGTTGAGCATGAATATGATTAGATCATGTTCATTGCAATACGGTCATTCATTTAAGTTAGAGAATAATGGTTATTCTGTTTACATGAATGATACCTTTCATGGTCATGCACCCTATGTGAATGGTTTATTGAATCTCGGTCGTGGTGATACACATGTTCACGCCAAAAGATGTAGAGTTAATAATGATAGTACCACTTTCTCGTGGCACTGCCGCTTAGGTCATATTGGCGTAAGATGCATGAAGAAACTCCATGTCGATGGATGTTTGGAGTCACTTGATTTTGAATCACTTGACACATGCGAGCCATGCCTCATGGGCAGGATGACTAAGACCCCGTTTTCAGGTACAATGAAACGGGCAAGTGACTTGTTGGAAATCATGCATACCGATGCATGTGATCCAATGAGAATTGAAGCATGCGGTGGATATCGCTATTTTCTCATCTTCACTGACGATTTGAGTAGATATAGGTATATTTACTTAATGAAGCACAAGTCTGAAACGTTTGAAAAGTTCAAGCGATTTCAGAGTGAAGTTAAGAATCACCATAACAAAAAGGATCATGTTCCTAGATCTGATCAAAAGGGGATTTTCTGAGTTATGAGTTTGGCAATCACTTAAGACATTGTGGAATTGTTTCACAGTTGAAGCCACCTGGAACACCACAGGGTAATGGTGTGTCCGGACGTCGTAATCGAACCTTATGAGATATGGTGTGATCTATGATGTGTCTTACCAATCTACTGTTTTCATTTTGAGGTTATGCGTTAGAGACAGCTGCATTCACTTTAGATAGGACACCATCTAAGTCCGTTGAGACGACGTCATATGAACATTGGTTTGGCAAGAAACCAAAGTTGTTGTTTCTTAATGTTTGGGGATGCGATGCTTAGGGCTTCAGCCGGAGAAGCTCGAACCCAAAGCGGACAAACACATCTTCATAGGATACCCAAGGGTGACAGTTGGGTATACCTTCTATCTCAGATCCGAGGGCAAACTGTTTGTCGCTAAGAACGGGTCCTTTCTCAAGAAGGAGTTTCTCTCGAAAGAATTGAGTGGGAGGAAGATAGAACTTGATGAGGTTGTCGAACCTTTACTTCAACTAGAGAGTGACGCCACACAGAAAGATGTTTTCTGTGGCGCCTACGTCTGTTGAATAGGAAGTTAATGATAGTGATCATGAAGCTTCGGATCAAGTTGCTATCGAAACTCGTAGGTCGACAAGGACATGTACTACTCCTAAGTAGTACAGTAATCCTGTCTTAGATATCATGTTGTTAGACAACAATGAACCTACGATCTATGGAGAAGCGATGGTGGGCCCGTATTCCGACAAATGGTTAGAAGCCATGAAATCCGAGATAGGATCCATATATCAGAACAAAGTATGGACTTTGGTGGACTTGCCCGATGATCGGCAAGCCATTGAGATAAATGGATCTTTAAGAAGAAGACGGACGTGGGCGGTAATGTTACCGTCTATGAAGCTCGACTTGTGGGAAAGAGTCTTTTCACAAGTTCAAGGAGTTGACTACGATGAGAATTTCTCACCCGTAGCGATGCTTAAGTCCATCAAAATCGTGTTAGCATTAGCTGTATTTTTCGATTATGAAATCTAACAGATGGATGTCAAAAGCAAGTTTTCTTACCAGTTTTCGTAAGAAAAATTTGTATGTGATACAATAAAAGGTTTTGTCGATCCTAAGGATGCTAAAAGGTATGCTGGCTCCAGCGATCCTTCTATGGACTAGAGCAAGCATCTCGGAATCGAAATATATGCTTTGATGGAGTGATCAAAGCTTTTAGGTTTATATAGTGTTTGCTAGAAACTTGTATTTACAAGAAAGTGAGTGGGAGCACTACAACATTTCTGATAAGTGTATGTGGATGACATATTGTTGATCCGAAATAACGTAGAATTTCTGGAAAGCATAAATGGTTGTTTGAAGAGTATTTTTCAAAGGAAGACCTGGATAAAGCTGCTTACATACTGGGCATCAAGATCTATAGAGATAGATCAAGACGCCTGATGATACTTTCAAAGAATGCACACCTTGACATGTTTTTGAAGGAGTTCAAAATAGATCAGTCAAAGAAGGGGTTCTTACCTGAGTTGTAAGGTGTGAAGTTGAGTAAGGCTCGAAGATTGACCACGGCAGAAGAAAGAGGAAGGACGAAGGTCGTCCCCTATGCTTTTGTCATAGGCTCTATACGAAATGCCATGCTGAGTACCGCACCTGATGTGTGCCTTGCCACATGTCTGGCAAGAGGGTACAAAGGTGATCTAGGAGTGGATCACCAGATAGCAGTCGAAATTATCCTTAGAGGAATAAGGCAATGTTTCTCGGTTATGGATGTGATAAAGAGTTCGACATAAAGAGTTACGTCGATGCAAGCTTAACACCTATCCGGATAGCTCTGAGTAGAGATACCGAATACGTATAATGGAGCAATAATTTGGAATAGCTCCAAGTGGAACGTGGTAGCAGCATCTACGACATAAAGTTTTGCGAAATACATAGGGATCTGAATATGGCAAGACCCGTTGACTACAACCTCTCTCACAAGCATAACATGATCAAACATAGAACTCATTGATTATTAATCGCATAGTGATGTGAACTAGATTAGTGACTAGTAAACTCTTTGGATGTTGGACACATGGCGATGTGACCTGTGAGTGTTAATCACATGGCGATGTGAACTAGATTATTGACTCTAGTGCAAGTGGGAGACTGTTGGAAATATGCCCTAGAGGCAATAATAAATTGGTTATTATTATATTTCCTTGTTCATGATAATCGTTTATTATCCATGCAAGAATTGTATTGATAGGAAACTCAGATACATGTGTGGATACATAGACAACACCATGTCCTCTAGTTGGATACACAGGTATATCCGAAAGTGTCTGTTGGGTTGGCACAAATCGAGACTAGGATTTGTCACTCCGTGTAAACGGAGAGGTATCTCTGGGCCCACTCTGTAGGACATCATCATAATGTGCTAAATGTGATCAAGGAGTTGATCACGGGATGATGTGTTACGGAACAAGTGAAAGAGACTTCCCGGTAACGAAATTGAACCAGGTATAGGGATACCGACGATCGAATCTCGGGCAAGTATCGTACCGCTAGACAAAGGGAATTGTATACGGGATTGATTAAGTCCTTGACATCGTGGTTCATCCGATGAGATCATCGTGGAGCATGTGGGAGCCAACATGGGTATCCAGATCCCGCTGTTGGTTATTGACCAGAGAGTTATCTCGGCCATGTCTGCATGACTCCCGAACCCGTAGGGTCTACACACTTAAGGTTCGATGACGCTAGGGTTATAGGGAAAGTATGTACGCGGTTACCGAATGTTGTTCGGAGCCCCGGATGAGATCCCGGACGTCACGAGGAGTTCCGGAATGGTCCGGAGGTAAAGATTGATATATAGGAAGTATGGTTTTGGCCACCGGAAGTGTTCCGGGCATCACCGGTAGTGTACCGGGACCACCGGAGGGGTCCGGGGGTCCACCAGGTGGGGCCACCAGCCCCGGAGGCCTAAATGGGCCATAAGTGGGAAGGGACCAGCCCCTATGTGGGCTGGGGCGCCTCCCACCAAGGCCCAAGGCGTCCTCAAGAGGAGAGGGGGCAAACCCTAGGCGTAGATGGGCCCTAAGGCCCACCCTAGGTGCGCCCCCCTCTCTCTCCCCCTTGGCCGCCTCCCAGATGGGATCTGGGGGCTGCCGCCACCCCTAGGGAGGGAACCCTAGGTGGGGGCGCAGCCCCTCCCCTCCCCCTATATATACTTGAGGTTTGGGGCTGCCCAACACGTGTGATTTGCTCCCCCTGTTGGCGCAGCCCTACCCCTCTCATCGTCTCTCGTAGTGCTTGGCGAAGCCCTGCTGGAGTCTCGCGCTCCTCCACCACCACCACGCCGTCGTGCTGCTGCTGGATGGTGTCTTCCCCAACCTCTCCTTCTCCCCTTGCTGGATCAAGGCGTAGGAGACGTCACCGGGCTGTACGTGTGTTGAACACGGAGGTGCCGTTCGTTCGGCACTAGGATCATCGGTGATTTGGATCACGACGAGTACGACTCCATCAACCCCATTCACTTGAACGCTTCCGCTTAGCCATCTACAAGGGTATGTAGATGCACTCTCCTTCCCCTCGTTGCTAGATTACTCCATAGATTGATCTTGGTGATGCGTAGAAAATTTTGAATTTCTGCTACGTTCCCCAACAAATGTTACAACTGTGAAGAAGCCAACCACTTCTCCAATGATTGCCCCTATGAGAAGAGAGAAGATAAACCAAGGTTTCCCAAGACCTTTCCCTAGAAGAAGTTGCCAAATCCTTTGAACTCAAAGCTCAAGAAGAGAGATGGGAAAGCAATGGTTGCTCATGAAGAATCCGATCCGGATGATGTTAGTGGTGTTGCCGGAGTTGCTCAAGATTCTAAAAACACTTTGGGGCTAGTCAACAAGAGTGGTGATGTTGTCACCTACAACTATATGAAAGACTACAAGGGCAACACTCACAAGTGCCTAATGGCAAAGGCCGTGGTAGAATATGGAGACGACCAAAACTCTCCTGACAAGGTTAAGGTAACCCCATGATCAAACCCTCATCTCTTCACTCCCTCTTACTCCTAGTGATGAGTATCTTGATGCGGAGGATAGTTATGATGATGATATATATCATCCTATGCTTGCTAAACTAAATAAGTTCATGTCCTCCCTCAAAGGAAAGAGGCTCGCTATGTTTCGTATGCTTAGGGTTGTACAAAGTTGGTTTACAGAGGAAGGAATCTTCATATCCGAACGCCAAGCTTGCCTTCATGCAAAGGAGAGTCACATCCGGACACGGGAGGAAGTCTTCTGTCTTGTATCTTCACGACCCATCAGTTCAGCCCACGTCACATAGCCCGGACGCCCGAGGACCCCTTAATACAGGACTCCCTTAGTAGCCCCTAAACCAGGCTTCAATAACGATGTGTCCGGCGCGCAGATTGTCTTCGGCATTGCAAGGCAGGTTCCTCCTCCGAATATTTCAACGTAGTCCTCGAACACAAAGAACGTGTCCGGCTCTGCAAAACAAGCTCCGCAAAGAGTATAATATTTAACAAGTCCCATCTACTGACATCTTTTGTAGTGAGATGCCACGTCTCCGCCCGGTCATTATTTCAAACCGTTTTTTAGCCTCCCGATCCGTGTTTCGAGATGTGGTTTCCATTGGCATGTTTTATCGAAGCAGAGATCGTGTCCCCTTATCACGGGATCCTCATCAATACGGGGGTGGGTAATCCAACCGTGTTGTTGGACATTCCTGGGGAATAGGCGAGCTCTAAGGCCCATGAGGAGGCATTCAATATTCTTCGCCTTTATAAAGGGGTACAGACCCCCACGCCTACCTCTTCCTCAACCTTCCCAACCTCAGGCTCCAGCGCCTAGGTTTCAATCTCTTCCATTGTTACCAGGCCCTCTAGTTATGTCCGGATCCATCTCCCAAGGTAGGTGGGAAGCCTCCTCGGTCACTGAGGAGGATATCGCGAAGCTTCGGAAGGCAAGGTACCTGACTGCGGAGATCCCCCACAGGCTCCGTACTAAAGGGCAGATCATCCCCACACCACAATCCGGCAAGAGGGTGGTATTCATCTCCCAATTCCTCCGCAGGCTAGGGTTCTCTCTTCATCCCTTCGTCTGCGGCCTCATGTTCTATTATGGGCTAGATTTTCACGATCTAGCTCTGGATTCTTTTCTCCACATCTCGGCGTTCGACGTCGTGTGCAAAACTTTTCTTCGCATCCCCTCACACTTTGGCCTATGGCTCAGGACCTTTAATGTGAAGTCGACGCTAGTTAACGGGGAGCAAGCGGAGTGCGGCAGTACGATGGTGAGCAAACTTGCCAATAGTAGCTGACCAAAAGGCACCTTCACGGAAACCTCCAACTCATGGCAACAAGAGTGGTTCTATATCACCGAACCCCGCGGCACCAAATGGGCAGCCACACCTGTGTTCCGATCCGGCCCTACATTGCGGCTTGCATCATGGATAAATAAGGGGCTAGAATGGGGATCTGCTGATGAAGTACAAACGCTGCAAAGTCGTATCCGGAGTATCCTCGAAAGGGACATTGGCCTTATTAACGTGATCCTAGTGATGCTTGACCGCCAGATCCTCTCGTGCCAGTGACGGCCTCTCCGTATATGGGAGTTCAATCCGGAAGGACCGCGGACCCTTCAGCAGTTCTTCGGCACAACGCACGAAGGGATGTGGAAACTATTCTTCAAGACTCGAAAGCAGTGGCCGGACACATCAGAGGACATCGGTCTCGACTGCAATCATCCGGATACCCCGGTAAGCACCCAATTTCTGACCGCAACTCGGTTAATTATCCCATAGATATGTACTGAGAGTTCTATCTTTGACCAGGGATGGATAAGGAAGGCGGAACGAATGAGGTGTTCAGCTCCACTTCCCGAAGACTCGGCAGATCTTGTGTTGACGAGGATGCTGGTCCCGGCGCCGTATCAAGTGCCAGCGCAAGAGGATAACAAGAAGAGCAAAGAGGCCGAAAGCGACCTCCACTCTGCAGGTATGCCAGACACTATGTCCGGAGAGACTGAAGCTCCCTCTTTGAAATACGCAGGGGGAGGAGAAGGTGATACCCCTTCCCCTCATGGGAGGAAAAGGACTGCATCCGAAGACTTGGAGGTGGACGCACCCAAGATAGGGAAGGTATCCCTACCATATGGTTCGGGTTCTGAAGCCAATGTCATCGCCAGGCACCTCTCTGGGGACAAGCCTCTTGCCGAATCATAAGTGAACAAGGATGATCTAGACATACCCCATTCTTTTCGGGTTGCAGAGGTAACATTTAAACTATATGCTTGCAGTTCGGCCCACGGTCCACCCCGATAGTCCTCCTCATCAGGGGACTTATCTCCGGGGATAATGGAAAGCGAGACGCCTTCTCATGCTTCCTCGCCTCTTAGGGCGGACGACTTCGAGGTGTCATCTCGGAGAATCTCCCCTGACCATCAAGTGGCATGAGGGACAATGAAAACCACGCCCGAGGGTGGTACTTCAATCATCAAGGGTCCAGGGGGCGCAGCCCTACGGGGGCCATCAATGAAGGCCCCGAACTATCCGGCTTACAGCCGAAGACGACTCTAGGGTTGAGTCGATGTACCCCTTTGAAGGGAATGCATGCTCCCGCAGCAGCCTCCAGGAATCCGGAGGTGCCAGATACTCTGATGGGCATATTACAAAGTGTGTCCATCTCAGAGGAACATCGTACCTTAATGGGTACGGTAATTGAAAGGGTTCTGTCCGCGAGAAGTGGATTGAATGAAGCTTTCCTGGGCCTGTTGAGAGGCTTCGAGGTATGCAATGTAATAGCTTAACTATTTTTATATCCATAATGCGGCCGTGTACAGATAGTAGCCCCTGAGACTCTGGTCGTCTTTCACAGGGAGGCGATCAGAGGATCAAAAAGATATGCTCAGGAAGTAACCTAATTAATTCGAACATAGGATGTTACGTCGATGGCTACCGCCCAAGCTACGGGAGTTGCAGATCTAAAGCAGAAACTTGAGTTAGCGGATGAGGACATCACTCTTATTAACATACGGCTCGACGAGGCACAAGGTATGTGTTTGGGCAGCTTGCTTATGCATGTATACTAGTATGAGCACGAGGCTGACAATCATATACTATGGCATGCATAACTATAGATAGTGTTGCCGCGGTTGAGACCCTTTGGGCTGAACTTGCCCGGGCCAAGGAGCGGGCCAGAGTGAGCGACGCGGGTGCTCAGAAGGCGGTTGCGGATTTAAAGGCCGAACAGGCCGTTCGGCTCCAGTGCCAGGAAAGAATATCTACCATGGAGCGGGAGCTGAAGGATGCCACTAGCAGGTGAAAATCTCTCGAGGAGGATAATAAAGCCAAGGCAGCCAAACACGACAAGGCCTTACTAGAGGCAAAAGAAGCGCGATCCGAATATAGAGCGGCTCGGGAGGAGGTCTGACAGGCTAGGGAGATAGCGGCTGGTAAGCCCTTTCTTTTACAGACTAAGTTCGGCGACCCAAAGTACGCTCTGCTTAACCAAATGTGGAGTTCTCCAGACGCGTTCTTGGATCTGTCGAAGAGTGCTTCCGACGCGGCGCAGTTCTTCCAAGCACAGGAAGGACGTGCTATGGAGAGGCTTTTCTGGTCGCAATTCAATTTAGCAAGGCGTCCGGTTTTGCTTAATGAACAGATGGCCCAGTGGGCCGAGCTACACAAGATGTCCGGAGCTGCCATGAAGGACGTCGTGGTTCGGCTATGGCCGACCGAACCCGTTCCGAGCAGCTATTTTGGTTTGTTGCAGCGGCTTGTCAATGCAGTGCTGCGTATTGATGCCATCAAGCAGTCGGTGTGCATAGAAGGTGCCCGGATGGCCTTCGCCCGTGTCAAGATGTACTGGGCAAGGATGAAGGCCACCGATGTTGCAACCAAGGGTCTGCCTGGAGCCAAGGACCATCGCATGCCGGAGCATTATTTTTAGGACGTCCTAGAGGGCGCCCGCTTGATAGAGAGTCAGTGCTCGAAGGATATTATATTTGAATAAATGTACCAGAATTGTGGAAACAATATTATGATACGTTAAAGTTGTGTTATATACCTTTACCATTATTTCCTCCTGTGCGGCCATTTCTTATAACCTGGAAGTTTGCCAGTCGTCAGCTTCGGCCCCCTCACGTATAATGCGGGGGTGTTCGGAATAGCACCTGATCACTCTTGACCCAACGTCTTGGTCCGGTACGGAGGTGTTAGTGCGGCAAACTAGGCAATCGGACTATAGGTCTTTAACACCTTCACTTAGCCATAGGATTTTTACGGCGGGGCTGCTATGTAGCCCCTGGTATGCACGCAGTTATCCGAATATGGTTGCGTTACGTAGGTGACCAAAAAACGGTCCTTCGTGTAATACGGAAGAAATCGCAAAAGATTCTGATAAGTCACCGAGTGGTTGACCAGCTCTTGCCGCATCATGACAGTCAGTTCTCGGCTTTCTCTACTGAGGTGTTTGACCAAGTGAACCAGAAACACAATCGTAGTAGTTCCCCCTTTACTACCCTAGCCGATAAGACAGAACATAGGGTAGCAAGCACAGGAGCCGGCAAACCCAACTATTGACTAAAGACATGATTCGGAGCTGATGCATATAATGCCAAACTCGTGACAACGAAGTATGTTATAGAGCTGTTCGGACTTTTTGGGCAACCCATATGTTGCCATATCAAGCCCCTGGCGATTTTGTGCCGAGGTGTCGAGGGCTGAGGGAAAAGGCTCTGTACAGGTTTCAAATAGGGTTTTTTGGTCTACAAAAAATCTTTTGGACCTCCTGTCGCATGTCTGCGCTGCCTGCGCTTCCGCGAAAAGGCTTCCTTAAAGGGAGCAATCCCCGGGCTCATAAAGAGTCCTTTCAGGTCCATAGGACGGACATGTATTGATTCACCTGTCGCAAAAAGATAAGAAAATAGTTAGTGAAAAGAGAAAAGGCTAAAGTCTGGATAAACCGCTTTGTAGGCCTGTCCGTATTGTGCCTCCGCCGATGACCAAGGTATTTTGAGTGCATAATTATGTATGCGCGGTGCAAACTCCGTGGGTATAGGAGGCGAACGACGGAGGCGGAGCTGCTAATCCAGCTCTAAAATTGACCAGTCCTGTGTAGCAGAGGCCGGCGACTTAATGACCGATGAGATATGCGGCTTGAGGAGGCCTCTTTGTACTTCAGCTGTGATTGCCACAGTGTGCCCCTTGGTTCGGAGGGAGCGTTCCGTGTTTCCGTTGACCGTTATGGTGCCGCGTGGACCGGGCATCTTAAGCTTTAGATAGGCGTAGTTTGGGACCGCATTGAAACGAGCAAAAGCGGTCCGCCCGAGCAGTGCGTGATAGCTAATGCGGAATGGGACAATATGAAAGATCAAGTCCTCGTGTCAGAAGTTTTCTGGTGAACCAAAGATGACTTCCAGTGAGATTGAGTCTGTGTCGTGAGCTTCTACGCCGGGTATTACTTCCTTGAAGGTAGTTGTGGTGGGCTTGATCCTTGAAGGGTCAATGCCCATTTTGCGGACAGTGTCTTGATAGAGTAAATTGAGGCTACTGCCGCCGTCCATGGGGACTCGCGTGACATGGAATCCGCCCATAATTGGATCGAGGACCAGAGCTGCCGAACCTCCGTGACGGATACTAGTTGGGTGATCCTTGTGATCAAGCAGGCCGTCCATGGGTTGAATTTTGGGGCATCCAGCTTTATGGCGTGGTCGTCTCGTAGTTCGTGCTTGCTCTCCCTTTCAGAGGTATGCGTCACGTATATCACGTTTACTGTTTTTACTTTGGGGGGAATTTGCTTCTGTCCCTCGGTGCTCGGTAGGCGAGCCTCATCTTCTTCACTGTCACTGGGCGGCCCCTTCCCTTTGTGTTCAGCATTGAGCTTGCCGGCTTGTTTGAAAACCCAACAATTTCTGTTGGTATGGTTGGCGGGTTTGTCGGGGCTGTCATGGATTTGACAGGGCCGATCCAGTATCTTGTCTAGACCGGATGGACCATCTCTGTTTGCCTTAAATGGCTTCTTCCGTTGACTGGTTTTGGAGCCCCTATATCCGGCGTTGATCATTGTGTCTTGGGTTCCTTCATTATTGTTGCGACGCTTGTCTTTATTGCGTCGTGGCTTGCCATTGCCGTCCCTGACTTCGGAGGTGCCAGGACCAGCTCTTACCGCACTACGAGTGAGCCAGCTCTCTTCTCCCCCGCAAAAGTGGGTCATTAGTGCGGTAAGAGCTGCCATGGATTTTGGCCTTTCTTGGCCAAGGTGGTGGGCGATCCACTCGTCACGGACACTATGTTTAAAGGCCGCGAGTGCTTCGGCATCCGGATAGTCGACAATTTGGTTCTTTTTTAATTTGGAACCTGGTCCAGAGTTTCCTGGCTGATTCTCCGGGCTACTGGATGATGTGACTGAGGTCATCGGCGTCTGGAGGCCGGACATATGTACCTTGGAAATTTTCGCGAAAGGCGTCTTCCCAGCTGCTAGTGAAGTTTTCTGGGAGGCTGTTTAGCCAGTGTCGGGCTGGTCCCTTTAATTTTAGTGGGAGGTATTTAATGGCGTGGATATCATCACCGCGAGCCATGTGGATATGGAGAAGAAAATCCTCAACCCATACTGCAGGGTCAGTTGTTCCATCATATGATTCAATATTCATGGGTTTGAACCCCTTTGGGAATTCGTGCTCCATTACTTCATCAGTGAAGCAGAGGGGGTGTGCGGTGCCTCTATATCGGGCCAAGTCGTGACGCGGCTCGGATGGAGTCTATCTACGGTTTTCGGCCCGGATGTGGTTATGCTTATCACGTCCGGCTAGATAGTCGTCATCGCGTGCCGGGGCATGCCCCCGCAATCCGTAGATCGATCTGTTCTGACCTGCTCTATATTCCAGGTCCTGCGGCGGGTCATATGTATATCCCCGAGCTGTTGTGTCTCTATCTTTACGGCGAGGTAGTAAGGTTGGTGTTCGTCTTGAGTTGCCGTTTTGTTCCGGCCATGTGGTGGTCGGTCAGCCGCGTTACGCGCTGATGGTACGGGCTCTAGTGCCTCGTCGTCGAATTGAGGTAGCAGCTTATGCTTTGGGTAGCTTTTGGTTGGTCGTGCAAGGCCGTATTCCTTGGCTTCCAGGACATTAGTCCATCTATCGTTGAGCGTATCCCGTTCGGCTTGAAGCCGTTGCTGCTTCCTTTTCAGGCTCCTCGCGGTTGCGATGAGCTATTGCCTAAAGCGTTCTTGCTCGAGGGGCTCCTCTGGCACGATGAAATCTTCGTCACCGGGGCTTATGTCGTCTTCGGAGGATGGCATATAATTGCTATCCTCCGAGTCCTCGCTTCCGACTAGCTTGTCAGGGTTACCCTGCCCCTCCTCCCTATCATCATGTTCGGGTGTTGGTTCGACGGGGGCATCTGGGTCTTCGGCGTTCTCCGGAGTGTTATTGTCTCCATTGTCGGTATTTCTTTCCTTGTAACAGCGTGATCTTGAACGGCGTCGCTGATGCTGCTTCTTTGGTGGTTTATTAGTGTTGTTGTCCTTGATTGGATCCTTACTGCCCTCACCACCATCCTCTCTTGGTGTATCTACCATGCATACGTCGAATGTGGAGGTGGCCGCCCAGCGTGTGGTATGCGGCCGGTTTTGGCTTTGTTCGTCTCCGGCATCAATGCCCATACCATAGATGTCTTTGGAGTTACGGTCAAGCATGTTGGTAAGGTCCTCGACAGTGGCTATGAAGTGGGTGGTGGGTGGGACGTAAAATTTCCCGCTCTCAGCCCCTAGTCCGGGATGGGTGTAATTCGGACATTGCTCCTTTGTAATGATGAGTGATCACATTAGGTCCATAGCCTCGCTTAAAGGCGAGGTTCGGACGGGGGAAAGAAAGTCCGTGGAGTACGGCGGGAAGAGAATCCCTTGGCCGGGCTCGCATAATGTGGACTCCGAGGGTTCGGGGACAGTGTTCAGAGAAGTGTCCGGCTTCATGGCAATTGTCGTTGATACTACTTCCTCTGGCTCTCCCATGCTAGGCTCAATGGCCGCAAAGAGTCCGGCGGGCTCGAGAATCCCATCTTCGGACCTGGTGATGTGCTCCGAATCTAAGGCTAGAGCAGGGGTTGGGGTTGCGAACCCTTGGAGGATCAAGTCTCCTCGGATATCAGCGACATAATCCAGACTTACAAAACTAATCTGGTGATCTGGGGCGTAGCTGTCGATCTGCTCGAGACGACCAAGCGAATTGGCCCGCAGTGCGAAGCCGCCGAACACAAAGATCTGGCCGAGGAGAAAGACCTCCCTCGGGGCAGTATTGTTGTGGATGATGGATGGGGCCATTGAACCTTCTGGCGAGGACACAGCATAACTCTCAATGGAAGCACCAATGTCTGTGTCAAAACCGGCGGATCTCGGGTAGGGGGTCCCGAACTATGCATCTAAGGTCGATGGTAATAGGAGATGGGGGACATGATGTTTACCCAGGTTTGGGCCCTCTTGATAGAGGTAATACCTTACTTCTAGCTTGATTTATCTTGATGAATATGAGGATTACAAGAGTTGATCTACCACGAGATTGTAATGGCTAAACCCTAGATGTCTAGCCTGTATGATTGTGATTGCCTCTACGGACTAAACCCTCCGGATTATATAGACACCGGAGGGGCCTAGGGTTGTACAAAGTCGGTTTACAGAGGAAGGAATCTTCACATTCGAACGCCAAGCTTGCCTTCCACGCAAAGGAGAGTCCCATCCGGACACTGGGGGAAGTCCTATGTCTTGTGTCTTCACGGCCCATCAGTTCGGCCCACGTCACATAGCCCAGACGCCCAAGGACCCCTTAATCCAGGACTCCCTCACTTACTCTTCTCCTATTATCAATGTTGATGCGTGTACTACTAACTCTAGTGGTGACCTAGCATCTATTCTTGAGGAGAATCGCTTTCTCAAGGCTCAACTTGAGGGGAAACTCTCATGCTTCACCAATATTTATTTAGAGAGTCAACAGGAATTGGTCAATTGCATGATTAGTCATGAAATCCTACATAAAACCTACGGATCACTGAATATGATATGTTTGATTCCTTGCAATAGTTTTGCAATATAGAGATGGAATATGTGGGAGGTACTAGTAAACAGTTGTGTTTAGTAAGAATATTGGTGTTAAGGTTTGTGATTCCCAAAGCATGCACGTATAGTCTCTCGTTATGCTATGATGTTGGAGCATGATTTATTATTGATTGTCTTCATTATGAGTGGCGGTCGGTTACGAGCGATGGTCTTTTCCAACCAATCTATCCCCCTAGGGGCATGCGTAGTAGTACTTTGCTTCGAGGGCTAATAAACTTTTGCAATAAATATATGAGTTCTTTATGACTAATGTGAGTGCATGGATTATACGCACTCTTACCTTTTTGCAATTTGCTAGCCTCTACGGTACCATGCATTGCCCTTTCTCACATCGAGACGTGGTGCAAACTTCGCACGTGCATACAAACCCCGTGATATGATACGCTCTATCACACATAAGCCTTATTATATCTTCCTCAAAATAGCCACCATACCTACATATTATGGCTTTTCCATGGCCATTCCGAGATATATTGCCATGCAACTTCCACCGCTTCCGTTTGATGACTTGAGCATTCATTGTCATATTGCTTTGCATGATCATATAGCTCACATAGTAGTTGTGGCTCGGCCACTGTTCATCATCTTTCATACATGTTATGCTAGATCATTGCACATCCTGGTACATGCCATAGGCATTCATATAGAGTCATATTTTGTCATAGGTATCGAGTTGTAATTTTTTTCTTTTGAGTTATAAGTAAATAGAAGTGTGATGATCATCATTATTCATTTCTAGAGCAGTGCCCCAGTGAGGAAAGGATGATGGAGACTATGATTCCCCCACAAGTCGGGATTAGACTCTGGACAATGAGAGAAAAAGAAAAAAGAAAAAAAGGAAGAAGAAAAAAAAGAAAAAGAAAAAATAAACAAAGAAAGAAGGGGCATTGTTAGTATCCTTTACGACACTTGTGCTTCAAAGTAGCGTCATGTTTTTCATATGGAGAGTCCCCTATGTTGTCACTTTCATATACTAGTGGGAATTTTTCACTATAGGATTAGATGCACACCCACTTAGTTTTCATATTGAGCTTTCATACACTTATAGCTCTTAGTGCATTCGTTGCATGGCAATCCCTACTCCTGGCATTGATATCAATTGATGGGCATATCCATAGCCCGTTGGTTAGCTGTGTCAATGTGAGATTTTCTACTTTTTCGTCTTCTTTATATTTACCCCTATCATCATATTCTATTCCACCCGTAGTGCTATATCTATGGCTAGCGCTCATGTATTGAGTGAGGGTTGAAAAAGCTGAAGCGCGTTAAAAAGTATGAACCAATTGCTCGGCTTGTCATCGGAGTTGTGCGTGATAAATACTTTATGTTAAGAAGAGAGAGCATGAGAAGACTATATGATTTTGTAGGGATAGCTTTCTTTAGCGTTGATGTTTTTAAAGACATGATTATTTGTTGGGATGCCTGAGTATCGATGTCTTTATGTCAAATTATAGACTATTGCTCTGAATCACTTATGTCTTAATATCCATGCCATGATTAGATATATGATCAAGTTTATGCTAGGTAGCATTCCACATCAAAAATTATCTTTTTATCATTTACCTGCTCGAGGAAGAGCAGGAATTAAGGTTGGGGATGCTAAGACGTCTCTGTCGTATCTATAATTTTTGATTGTTTCGTGCCAATATTATACCACTTTCACATATTTTTGGCAACTTTTTATATGATTTATTGGACTAACCTATTGATCTAGTGCTAGTTCCTGTTTGTTGCATTTTTTGTATCGCAGAATATCCATACCAAATGAAGACCAAATGCAATAAAATTTCACAGAGAATTATTTTGGAATATATGTGATTTTTGGGAGTTGGAATCACCACAAACGGAGGCCCACACAGCCCACAAGACACCAGCGCGTGCCAGAGGCCCCTGACACATGGTGGTGGGTTGTACCCTCCTTGAACGTCGGTTGGAGCTCTCCTTCGGGTGCAAGGAAGCTTATATCCAGAAAAAATCATGTTAAAATCTCAGCGCAATCGGAGTTACAGATCTCCCGGAATATAAGAAACAGTTTTCAGCCAGATTAGGGGAACGCGAAACAAAAGAGAACAGAGAGGGATATCCAATCTCGGAGGGGCTCCCGCCCCTCCGCCGCCATGGAGGCCATGGACCAGAGGGGGAACTATCCTCCCATCTAGGGGGGAGGCCAAGGAAGAAGAAGAAGGAGGAGGAGGAGGAGGAGGAGGAGGAGGGGGCTCTCTCCCCCTCTCTCCCGGCGGCGCCGGAGTGCCGCCGGGGCAAGGATCGTGACGGCGATCTACATCAACAATCTTGCTACCATCAAAACCAACTCTCTCCCCTCTATGCAGCGGTGTAACACCTCTTCCACCCGTTGTAATCTCTACTTAAAGATGGTGCTCAACTCCATATATTATCTCCCAATGATCTACGATTATCCTATGATGTTTGAGTAGATCCGTTTTGTCCTGTGGGTTAATCGTGATCTTGGTTGGTATCATTGTATATTATATTATTGGTGCTGTCCTACGGTGCCCTCCGTCTCATGGAAACGTGAGGGCCCCCCGCTATAGGGTGTTGCAACATGTTCATGGGTTGCTTACTGTCAGTGTTGCGGGGGTGACAGCAGCCTAAACACGGATAAGTGGATTATGGCGTATGGGAGTAAAGAGGACTTGATACTTAATGCTATGGTTGGGTCTCACGACGTTAATGATCTTTAGTAGTTGCGGATGCTTTCTAGAGTTCCAATCATAAGTGCATATGATCCAAGTAGAGAAAGTATGTTAGCTCATGCCTCTCCCTCATATAAAATTGCAAGAATGATTACTGGTACTTGTTATCGATTGCCTGGGGACAAATGACTTTCTTGTTGAGAAAAGCTATCCACTTTTATTGCCTATCAATTTATTCATAGTTTTATTCTCTCAAAGTACTCGTAGTTTTATTCTCGCCAAATAATTGCATACTTGTTTCCAGTAAAGCAAATGTTAAGTGTGCGTAGAGTTGTATCGGTGGTCGATAGAACTTGAGTGAATATTTGTTCTGCCTTTAGCTCCTTGTTGGGTTCAACACCCTTATTTATCGAAGAAGGCTAGAAATAATCCCCTATACTTGTGGGTTATCAAGACCTTTTTCTAGCGCCGTTGCCGGGGAGCAATAGTGTGGGGTGCATATTCTCGTGTGCGCTTGTTTGCTTTATCACTAAGTAGTTTTCATTTCCTGTTCTAAGTTGTTCTCTATCTTTAGTTACGAATATGGAACACAAAACACCAAAAAAAATTAGTTGTACTTGCTACTTATGGAGATGGGGAACCTCCTAAAACCCTAATGCTTGTTATGTGAAAAATATTATGCACTACTTTGATAATCCTGAGAAAACCCCATTCAACTTGATAATGGGAGTAACGTTGGATCAACATGAATACTTTAGGGATTATTGCTTGACACAAAAAGGGAAATTATTATGGGATCAAATTCATATATTGAAGTGGTATGCTTGGAATCTATGCTTGAGATATGATTATACTTGTTGCTCTAGGATGAATGCTCCACATCTTCCCTTTTCATGCAAATTTAATGATAATGGAACCTTAGCTCCTTATGCTAATGGTATATATGATTACTATGATGTGGAACGAATAGAAGAATTTGTTGCTTTTAAGGGTGCATATGAAATTGAATCTTTGTTTGAAAAGTTTGAAGATTTTGATGATTTAGTTTATAGACCTGAAAATCTTGTCATCCTTAAATATTGCTATGATAATTATAAATACAATTATGATATTGATGTATTTATTGAGAATAACTATGTTGTCCAAGAAGAGACTAATATTTTGCAGGAGTTTATGGAAGAAGAAATTGATGAAACTGTGAGCTCATTGGATGGAAAAGATGATGAGGAGAGCGAAGAACAAAAGGAGGAAGAGAGGATTAGCTACCCGTGCCCACCTTCTAATGAGAGTAACTCTTCAACTCATACATTGTTTAATTTCCCTTCGTTCTTGCCGAAGGATGAATGTTATGATAATTGCTATGATCCTGTTGATTCATTTTAAATATCCCTTTTTGATGAAACTGAGGCTTGCTATGCTTGTGGCCAAGATGCCAATATGAATTATGCTTATGGAGATGAACTTGCTATAGTTCCATATGTTAAGAATGAAATTGTTGCTATTGCACCCACACATGATAGTCCTATTATCTTTTTGAATTCTCGAGACTACACTATATCAAAGAAGTTTGCACTTATTAAGGATTATATTGATGGGTTGCATTTTGCTACTACACATGATGATTTTGATGAATATAATATGCATGTGCTTGCTGCTCCTACTTGCAATTATTATTAGAGAGGAACTATATCTCCACATCTCTATGTTTCCAACACGATAGAATTGCAAGAAACTGCTTATGCTATGTATTGTCCTTTACTTGATGTGCACGAATTATTCTTGTATGACATGCCGATGCATAGGAAGAGAGTTAGACTTCATCATTGCATGATATATGTTGCTTTGTACTCACTACTAAATGCCAAATCAATGTTAATTAAAATTGGCTTTGACATGCCTTCGTATCCAGGTGGATCTATTACTTGAGCACTTTATACCTAGCTTAATGGCTTTAAAGAAAGCGCTGCCAGGGAGACAACCCGGAAATTTTATAGAGTCATTTATTTCTTTTGAGTGCTTTTATAAAGTTTAAAAAACAAAAAAATATAGAGGGGAACTTAAAACTTCACAAAAAGAAAAGCGAAAGTGAGAGAGACGAGCATTGTGAAAGTGGGGGCGTCCTTGAACTTTGTTCATGCCCATGGAGACTTTATGAATCTTGAATTGCGGAAAATTTTCAACAAAAATAATTATCCCCTTGTACAATTCCATTGTATTATAAAAATAATGTGCCAAGGTTTGCCTTTAGGATGATTAAATTGCTTGTTGGTTTGTGCGGTGCAAAACAGAAACTTTGGCTGTAGTGCGCGATTTTACATTTTTTACTGGAACATAAAACAGTTTTGAAACTTTTTGTACTATCTTTCTATACAAATTTTTTATTTTTCTCATAATTTTTATTGTTACATAAGTATGGTGGATGTTCAAATCTTTACAGATTGTCATGTTTTCACAGATTGCGGTTATAGCTTCATTATTTGCGTGTGTTTGAATTCTTGTTGAAGCCTCCATGACATGGGGCCATAGAATTGTGATAGCATATAGTGGGTAATGTTTTTTATAATTATACGATAATGTTACAGCAGTACATGATGGCATTTCATTGCCATATTCACTAACCCCGCCACTAAAGTTCGGTTAAGTTTTGTGTGGATGAAGTGTTCGAAGATCGAGGAGGTCTCGATGTGAGGAGAAGGAAGAGAGGCAAAAGATCAAGCTTGGGGATGCCCAAGGCACACCAAGTAAATATTCAAGGAGACTCAAGTGTCTAAGCTTTGGGATGCCCCGGAAGGCATCCCATCTTTCTTCAACAAGTATCGGTATGTTTTCGGATTCGTTTCATTCATGTGATATGTGCAAATCTTGGAGCGTCTTTTGTGTTTATTTTTCACTTTTCTTTTATTCACCATGGTGGTATGAGATAGTCCATGGTTTATTTATAGAATGCTCATTGCACTTCACTAATATCTTTTGAGTATGGCTTTATAGAATGCTTCATGTGCTTCACTTATATCATTTGAAGTTTGGATTGCCTGTTTCTCTTCACATAGAAAACCGTTATTTGTAGAATGCTCTTTTGCTTCACTTATAATTATTAGAGCATGGTCTTTTGTAGAAATAATTAAACTCTTATGCTTTATTATATCTATTTAGAGAGTCAACAGGGATTGGTCAATTGCATGGTTAGTCATGAAATCCTACATAAAACTTATGGATCACTGAATATTATACGTTTGATTCCTTGCAATAGTTTTGCGATATAGAGATGGAATATGTGGGAGTTACTAGTAAATGGTTGTGTTTAGTAAGAATATTGGTGTTAAGGTTTGTGATTCCTGAAGCATGCACGTATAGTCTCTCGTTATGCTATGATGTTGGAGCATGATTTATTATTGATTGTCTTCCTTATGAGTGGGAATCAGGGATAAGCGATGGTCTTTTCCTACCAATCTATCCCCCTAGGGGCATGCGTAGTAGTACTTTGCTTCGAGGGCTAATAAAATTTTGCAATAAATATATGAGTTCTTTATGACTAATATGAGTCCATGGATTATATGCACTCTTACCTTTTCTCAATTTGCTAGCCTCTACGGTACCGTGCATTGCCCTTTCTCACATCGAGACGTGGTGCAAACTTCGCAGGTGCATCCAAACCCCGTGATATGATACGCTCTATCACACATAAGCCTTATTATATGTTCCTCAAAACAGCCACCATACCTACCTATTATGGCTTTTCCATGGCCATTCCGAGATATATTGACATGCAACTTCCACCGCTTCCATTTGATGACTTGAGCATTCATTGTCATATTGCTTTGCATGATCATATAGCTGACATAGTAGTTGTGGCTCAGCCACCGTTCAACATTTTTCATACATGTTACGCTAGATCATTGCACATCCTGCTACATGCCAGAGACGTTCATATAGAGTCATATTTTGTCATAGGTATTGAGTTGTAATTTTTTTTCTTTTGAGTTATAAGTAAATAGAAGTGTGATGATCATCATTGTTCATTTTTAGAGCAGTGCCTAGTGAGGAAAGGATGTGTAACGCCCATGATACGGCTATATCTCCCATGTGTCGAGGCACGACTTAGAGGCATACCCGCATGGTGGTTTAGTCGCAAGAGGGGTAATCTTCACACAATCCCATGTACTGAATAAGAAAGGGATAAAGAATTGGCTTACAATCGCCACTTCACACAAATAACAAGATAAACATACATCATCCAGAGTACAACCAAGGTACGACTACAGAACCAAAATAAAACAAGACAACCCCAAATGCTAGATCCCCGATCGTCCGAAATGGGCACCACTACTGCAACTGGATGAGACACAAAACAACGATCAAGATCTTCATCGAGCTCCCACTTGGGCTCGGTTGCGTCACCTGCACTGGTATCATCGGCACCTACAACTGTTTAGAAGTATCCGTGGGTCACGAGGACTCAACAATCTCACACCCGCGAGATCAAGACTATTTAAGCTTATGGGTAGGAGAAGGTAGTGAGGTGGAACTGTAGCAAGCACTAAGCATATATGGTGGCTAACATACGCAAATAAGAGCGAGAAGAGAAGCAACGCAACGGTCGAGAAGCTAGAAGTGACCAAGAAATGATCCTGAAACTACTTATGTTCAAGCATAACACAAGACCGTGTTCACTTCTCGGACTCCGCCGAAAAGAGACCATCACGGCGACACACGCGGTTGATTCATTTTAATTAATTCAAGTGTCAAGTTCTCTACAACCGGATATTAACAAATTCCCATATGCCACATAACCACAGGCACGGCTCTCGAATGTTTATACCCTGCAGGGGTGTCCCAACTTAGCCCATCACAAGCTCTCACGGTCAACGAAGGATATTCCTTCTCCCAGAAAGACCCGATCAGTCTCGGAATCCCGGTTACAAGACATTTCGACAATGGTAAAACAAGACCAGCAGAGCCGCCTGATGTGCCAACAAATCCCGATAGGAGCTGCACATATCTCATTCTCAGGGCACACCGGATAGGTCAAGCTATGAGTAAAACCAGCCCTCAAGTTGCCCCCGAGGTGGCCCCACAGGCTGCCCGTTTCAGACCAACACTCAGAGGATCACTGGCCCAGGGGGTTTAAAATAAAGATGACCCTTGAGTCTGCAGAACCCATGGGAAAGGTATATGGTGGTAGGTATGCAAATGGTAAAACCAAGGTTGGGCCTTGCTGGAGGAGTTTTACACAAAGCGAATTGTCAAGGGGTTCCCATAACACCAAACCGCGTAAGGAACGCAAAATCAAGGAACATAACACCGGTATGACAGAAACTAGGGCGGCAAGAGTGGAACAAAACACCAGGCAAAAAGCTGAGCCTTCCACCCTTTACCAAGTATATAGATGCATTAATTAAATAAGATATATTGTGATATCCCAACATATCCATGTTCCAACATGGAACAATCTTCGACTTCACCTGCAACTAACAACGCTATAGGAGGGGCTGAGCAAAAGCGGTAACTTAGCCAAACAACAGTTTGCTAGGAAGGTGGGTTAGAGGCTTGACATGGCAATATGGGAGGCATGATATAACAAGTGGTAGGTAGCTCGACATAGCGATAGAGCAAACAACTAGCAAGCAAAGATAGAAGTGATTTCGAGGGTATGATCATCTTGCCTGAGATCACGCAAGGAAGAAGAACGAGTCCATGAAGAAGATAAACGGACGTAGTCGAACGAATCCTCACACACACGACGTTACCGGAACTAACAAGAAGAAGAAACACCGGAAAGGAGCAAACAACATAGTAAACAACCAAGCATAAACATGGCATGATGCACAATCAACTATGATGCATGTCCGATTTAAAGAGTCATGGCATGGCAAAGTGCAATGAACAATGCTACAAATTAAGTGGAGCTCAATATGCAACGAGTTGCATATTGACGAAACACCATATGACTTATTTAGTTCTCTCTCGGTTATGTACTCAACAATATTAAATGTTGTTAAACATGGCAAGAGGTGAATCATATCAAAACTACCTATCTAGGCAAGTTTAAATGAGGCCGGAACAACAAGCAACAAGTCCGGAAAAATCCTCATGAGCATATATTAGATTTGGTACTATTCTGCCCTAAATCATATTTTAGCGTTGTTAAACATGTAAAGTAATGCCATCATGTTAAAATATGCATTTTTATACCCCATTTACATATATAATTTATATAAAATGGAGCTACGATTAAGTAGTTATGAGATAAATCATTTTAACACGGCATTTACTCAAATTAAAGCAAACAGCAAGTTTAAGCATTTTAAACATGGATGAAAGTTGCAAATTATGAAACTAGAAGAAATTCTAAGCAAGTTATATATATATATATATAACATTTTAAACCGATGCACGGTTGTGGAGTTATTATATGCATGAAGTTTAGGGGTTTTTCTGCAAAACTGGCGTTCTCTGGATAAATAGACAAATTCGCAGACGCTAAAAAAACATACGCGGGCCGAATCTGGCTGGCCCAACAGGTGAAAAAAAACAAGAGGAGGGGCACTAGGGTGTGGCCTCACCCAGTGGGCCTTAGCCCGTCAGTGGAGAAGGGAGTAGCAGGCCGGCGTGGCTGGGCCGGATGAGCGAGATGAGGCCAGGCATGGGTGCGTGGGCGTCGGGTGTACTGAACAGTCAACGAAGCCGCTGGCACAAACGGGTGCTAGTCTTCTTCAACAGAGCAAGCAGCGGCAGCGGCAGGACTTGGCGGCGCCGGCAGCAGGGGAGGCACGGACTCATCCGGATCCAGGCGAAGCAGGGTGTTGGGGAGGTGCCTCGGCAGCTTGGCATCCTCCGGGTGCTGCATTGGGAGGCTAAGAGAGAGGGAGATGTGAGGCAGGGAAGGTGCAGGGGAAAACGCAGGAGCTGCAGGGCATCTCACCGGCGACAAGGAGGAGCCCCGACGGTGGTTTGGAACGGCAAAAACAGACGGATCCGGGGATAGGCGGCCGGATCAGGTGGTCGAGGCGCAGCGGAGACAAGCCGACAGCTTGGCCTTGGGACGGTGGCTTGGCGCTCCTCGGACGACCTTCATGGCGGCGAAGGATGGGGACTTGACGTCCGGGGCTTGGAGCTTGAAACGGAAGGCGCCATGGAGGCTGCTGCTGGAGGTGGTCACCGGAGCGGCGAGGCAGCGGGGAGGCTCGGCTGGCCGCGGGATATGGAGGCGCATGGGGCTGCGGTTGTGGATGTCGGCGCTCCTAGACAGAGATTCGACGGGGTTAGGAGCATCAGGTGCAGAGAGAGTGAGAGGGCAGGGAAGGAGGCGTGGTTGGCCCGCTGCTCACCGGAGCTTGTCGGTGGCGGCGAAACGATGACGGGGCTGAGCAGAGGGAGCGTACAGGAGGATCTCCAGAGGAAACTCCTCTCCTGGCGCACGAAGAGGATTTCCTCTCCTTGGATCGTGTGCGCTAGGCAAAGCAGGGGGGATCGAGTGTGGTTGGGATGAGGGAGATCGAGCGCTGCTGTTGGTTGGTTCGATTTCGGTGGGGATTGGCCGGCACTGAAAAATTAGGAGGGAGGGGACTGGTTGTCTAGATCGGGGAAGGATCCCGAGAGAACAATGACGGCGGCGGACACGGGTGGATAGGACAGCTCCCTAGGTTTTAGGGTTGGACCTCTTTTATAGCAAAAGAAATTTAGGAAGGGGCTAGAATGACCCTCCGATTTAGATCGGACGCTCGAGATGATTAGGTTGGGGGAGTCCAACAAATAAACGGAGATGTTTTAGGGATGTTAGGGGATGATCCGGATCCATCGGTAACAACAAACCGGGTCGGATTCGGGACAACTTTCGGACGCGCGCGAAGGGGTCTGAGAACTGTGCGGAGAGGGGGTCTGACAAAGGCCACAGAGGCAGGGGGGTTGATGGGCTCAGAGAAGAGAGAGAAAAGAGTTGTCCGAGAGAAAGTGATGAAGGGAAAGGGAGAAACGACAACAACGACGGATGCAGGTTTTTTTAATGACGGCAACGAAGTGCCGATGCAATCCTATGAGATGAGACGCAACAAACAAATAAAACACACGACGAATCTCGGAAATCATGGAAGGCATCTGAAGCTCTGGTCTTGGGGCATTACAACATTCCACCACTATAAGAGGATCTCGTCCCGATATCTAGGATGGCACCGGAGGGAAATGGAAGAGGAAGAGAAGAGGTAAAACTCAGTTGCTTCTTTGACAAACGAGTGAAACCAAAGAACCTTGCAAGGTTGAACAAATTGAAAGAAAGAATACAATGAAGAAGAACAAAGTTGAAAACACTCCGTTAGAAAAAAGGAACAAGGAACAATACTAGAACCTTGTAGGTTGAAATACATAAGAAAAGTGTTACAATGGACAAGAAGTACATTCAAGCACTCCGGCTGAAACGAGATGTACAAGGAATGATAAGGATCAATTACGACAACACTCCGGTGAAAACAAGATAGAGAAGGAATAAGAATGATATAATTTGGACAGCACTCCGACTGTAAATGGAAGGAATTGAACATGAACTTGGGAAGATTGGAATATAGTTGACGAAATCACCAACACACTGCCTCCAAAACAATTAAAAGAATGGCATAAGGAGTAAGAAAGATTTCAGACAACACTCCGGTTGAGAAGGGAGGCAAAACTTGATAAGATTAGAGAACTTGAATGGAGGACACAAAATTCCGGTTGAATGGATAAGCAAAGGAAAAAAACATGATCTTTGATAACACGAGATGATGGTTAGAAGGGAGTTAAATCACAATGCCTTTGGAACGAGAGAATAGAATCTAGATTGATGGAACAAAAAGAACGGGGAAGAAAATGACAACTCCTCCCATAAATAAATTTGAAAGAAACATCCTTACAAAGAAGGCTTGAATGGAGTTGCTGAAAAAAAATCAATGATACGTCTCCGACGTATCTATAATTTATGAAGTATTCATGCTATTATATTATCAACCTTGGATGTTTTATATGCATTTATATGCTATTTTATATGATTTTTGGGACTAACCTATTAACCTAGTGCCCAGTGCCAGTTTCTATTTTTTCCTTGTTTTTGAGTTTTACAGAAAAGGAATATCAAACGGAGTCCAATTGACGTGCCAATTTTTGACAATTTTTTATGGACCAAAAGAAGACCCCGGAGTAAAAGAGTTGGGCCAGGAGAGTCACGGGGCGTCCACGAGGGTGGGGGCGCGCCCACGCCCCCCCCCCCAGGCGCGTGGGCCTGCCTCGTGGACGCCTCGGGCACCTCCTTGTCGTGAGACCGACGCCAAAAATTCCTATAAATACAGAAACCTCGGAAAATTAACCTAGATCGGGAGTTCTGCCGCCAGAAACCTCCGTAGCCACCGAAAACCAGTCTAGGCCCTCTCCGGCACCCTGCCGGAGGGGGCCATCATCACCAGAGGGCATGGAGGAGGATCCCGGAGGGGCCATCATCACCATGAAGGCCAAGGACCAGAGGGAAAACCTCTCCCCATCTAGGGGGAGGCCATGGAGGAGGAAGCACAAGGGGGAGAACTTCTCCTCCTCTCTCTTGGTGGTACCGGAGTACCATCGAGAGGGGAATCATCGCTGCGGTGATCGTCTTCATCAACATCACCATCATCATCACCATCCTCATCTCTTTTACACGGTCCACTCTCCCGCACCCCATTGTAATCCCTACTTGAACATGGTGCTTTATGCCACATATTATGATCCAATGATGTGTTGCCATCCTATGATGTTTTGAGTAGATATCCTTTGTCTTTGGGTTGATTGATGATCTAGATTGGTATGAGTTGTATGTTTTACTTTGGTGCTGTCCTATGGTGCCCTTCGTGTCGTGCAAGCGTGAGGGATTCCCGCTGTAGGGTGTTGCAATACGTTTATGATTTGCTTATAGTGCGTTGTGTGAGTGACTGAAACACAAACCCGAGTAAGGGGGTTGTTGCGTATGGGATAAAGAGGACTTGATGCTTTAATGCTATGGTTGGGTTTTACCTTAATGATCTTTAGTAGTTGCGGATGCTTGCTAGAGTTCCAATCATAAGTGCATATGATCCAAGTAGAGAAAGTATGTTAGCTTATGCCTCTCCCTCATATGAAACTGCAATAGTGATTACCAGTCTTGTTAACGATTGCCTGGGACAATTCTGTTGGGTTTCGTAGTAATTTCAAAAAATTTCCTCCGCACACGCAAGATCATGTGATGCATAGCAACGAGGGGGGAGTGTGATCTACATAACTAGTAGATCGACAACGGAAGCGTTTGGTTGATGTAGTCGTACGTCTTCACGATCCGACCGATCAAGCACCGAAACTATGGCACCTCCGAGTTCGAGCACACGTTCAGCTCGATGACGATCCCCGGACTCCGATCCAACAAAGTGTCGGGGAAGAGTTCCGTCAGCACGACGGCGTGGTGACGATCTTGATGCACTACAGCAGCAGGGCTTCGCCTAAACTCCGCTACAGTATTATCGAGGACTATGGTGGCTGGGGCGCCGCACACGGCTAAGGAATAGACCACGTGGACCAACTTGTGTGTTCTAGGGTGCCTCTGCCTCAGTATATAAAGGACCAAAGGGGGGAGGCTGGCCAGCCACATAGGACGCGCCAGGAGAGTCCTACTCCCTCTGGGAGTAGGATCCCCCCCCCCAATCCTAGTTGGAATAGGACTTGTGGAGGGGGGAAAAGAGAGAGAGGGGCCGGCCCCCACTCCTTGTCCAATTCGGACCAAGGGAGGGGAGGGGCGCGCGGCCCATGCAGGGCTGCCTATTCTCTTTTCCACTAAGGCCCATCATGGCCCATTTAGCTCTCGGGGGGTTCCGGTAACCTCCCGGTACTCCGGTAAAATCCCGATTTCACCCGGAAGACTTCCGATATCCAAACATAGGCTTCCAATATATCAATCTTTATGTATCGACCATTTCGAGACTCCTCGTCATGTCCGTGATCACATCCGGGACTCCAAACAACCTTCGGTACATCAAAATGCATAAACTCATAATATAACTGTCATCGTAACCTTAAGCGTGCGGACCCTACGGGTTCGAGAACAATGTAGACATGACCGAGACATGTCTCCAGTCAATAACCAATAGTGGGACCCGGATGCCCATATTGGCTCCTACATATTCTAGGAAGATCTTTATCGGTCAGACCGCATAACAACATACGTCGTTCCCTTTGTCATCGGTATGTTACTTGCCCGAGATTCGATCGTCGGTATTCCAATACCTAGTTCAATCTCGTTGCTGGCAAGTCTCTTTACTCGTTCTGTAATACATCATCCCGCAACTAACTCATTTAGTTGCAATGCTTGCAAGGCTTAAGTGATGTGCATTATCGAGAGGGCCCAGAGATACCTCTCCGACAATCGGAGTGACAAAACCTAATCTCGAAATACGCCAACCCAACATGTACCTTTGGAGACACCTGTAGTACTCCTTTATAATCACCCAGTTACGTTGTGACGTTTGGTAGTACCCAAAGTGTTCCTCCGGTAAACGGGAGTTGCATAATCTCATAGTTATAGGAACATGTATAAGTCATGAAGAAAGCAATAGCAACATACTAAACGATCGGGTGCTAAGCTAATGGAATGGATCATGTCAATCAGATCATTCTCTCAATGATGTGATCCTGTTAATCAAATAACAACTCATTGTTCATGGTTAGGAAACATAACCATCTTTGATTAACGAGCTAGTCAAGTAGAGGCATACTAGTGACACTTTGTTTGTCTATGTATTCACACATGTATTATGTTTCCGGTAAATACAATTCTAGCATGAATAATAAACATTTATCATGATTATAAGGAAATAAATAATAACTTTATTATTGCCTCTAGGGCATATTTCCTTCAGTCTCCCACTTGCACTAGAGTCAATAATCTAGATTACACAGTAATGATTCTAACACCCATGGAGCCTTGGTGCTGATCATGTTTTGCTCGTGGAAGAGGCTTAGTCAACGGGTCTGCAATATTCAGATCCGTATGTATCTTGCAAATCTCTATGTCTCCCACCTGGACTAGATCCCGGATGGAATTGAAGCGTCTCTTGATGTGCTTGGTTCTCTTGTGAAATCTGGATTCCTTTGCCAAGGCAATTGCACCAGTATTGTCACAAAAGATTTTCATTGGACCCGATGCACTAGGTATGACACCCAGATCGGATATGAACTCCTTCATCCAGACTCCTTCATTTGCTGCTTCCGAAGCAGCTATGTACTCCGTTTCACATGTAGATCCTGCTACAACGCTTTGTTTAGAACTGCACCAACTGACAGCTCCACCGTTTAATGTAAACACGTATCCGGTTTGCGATTTAGAATCGTCCGGATCAGTGTCAAAGCTTGCATCAACGTAACCTTTTACGATGAGCTCTTTGTCACCTCCATATACGAGAAGCATATCCTTAGTCCTTTTCAGGTATTCTAGGATGTTCTTGACCGCTGTCTAGTGATCCACTCCTGGATTACTTTGGTACCTCCCTGCTAGACTTATAGCAAGGCACACATTAGGTCTGGTACACAGCATTGCATACATGATAGATCCTATGGCTGATGCATAGGGAACATCTTTCATATTCTTTCTATCTTCTGCAGTGGTCGGGCATTGAGTCTTACTCAACTTCACACCTTGTAACACATGCAAGAAACCTTTCTTTGCTTGATCCATTTTGAACTTCATCAAAATTTTGTCAAGGTATGTGGTTTGTGAAAGTCCAATTAAGCGTTTTGATCTATCTCTATAGATCTTAATGCCTAATATGTAAGCAGCTTCACCGAGGTCTTTCATTGAAAAACTCTTATTCAAGTATCCCTTTATGCTATCCAGAAATTCTATATCATTTCCAATTAATAATATGTCATCTACATATAATATCAGAAATGCTACAGAGCTCCCACTCACTTTCTTGTAAATACAGGCTTCTCCAAAAGTATGTATAAAACCAAATGCTGTGATCACACTATCAAAGCGTTTATTCCAACTCCGAGAGGCTTGCACCAGTCCATAAATGGATCGCTGGAGCTTGCACACTTTGTTAGCTCCCTTTGGATCGACAAAACCTTCTGGTTGCATCATATACAACTCTTCTTCCAGAAATCCATTCAGGAATGCATTTTTGACATCCATCTACCAAATTTCATAATCATAAAATGCGGCAATTGCTAACATGATTCGGACAGACTTAAGCATCGCTACGGGTGAGAAGGTCTCATCGTAGTCAATCCCTTGAACTTGCCGGAAACCTTTTGCGACAAGTCGAGCTTTGTAGACAGTAATATTACCGTCATCGTCAGTCTTCTTCTTGAAGATCCATTTATTCTCAATTGCTTGCCGATCATCGGCAAGTCAACCAAAGTCCATACTTTGTTCATCATGATCTAGTAGCATGACTTCCAGAACGGGATTACCGTACCACTCTGGTGCAGATCTTACTCTGGTTGATCTACGAGGTTCAGTAGTATCTTGTTCTGAAGTTTCATGATCATCATCATTAGCTTCCTCACTAACTGGTGTAGGTGTCATAGAAACAGTTTTCTGTGATGTACTACTTTCCAATAAGGGAGCAGGTACAGTTACCTCGTCAAGTTCTACTTTCCTCCCACTCACTTCTTTCGAGAGAAACTCCTTCTCCAGAAAGTTTCCGAATTTAGCAACAAAAGTCTTGCCTTCGGATCTGTGATAGAAGGTGTATCCAATAGTTTCCTTTGGATATCCTATGAAGACACATTTCTCCGATTTGGTTTCGAGCTTATCAGGTTGAAGCTTTTTCACATAAGCATCGCAACCCCAAACTTTTAGAAACGACAACTTTGGTTTCTTGCCAAACCACAGTTCATAAGGCATCGTCTCAACGGATTTTGATGGTGCCCTATTTAACGTGAATGCGGCCGTCTCTAGAGCGTATCCCCAAAACGATAGCGGTAAATCAGTAAGAGACATCATAGATCGCACCATATCCAGTAAAGTACGATTACGATGTTCGGACACACCATTACGCTGAGGTGTTCCGGGTGGCGTGAGTTGCGAAACTATCCCACAATTTTTCAAATGTACACCAAACTCGTAACTCAAATATTCTCCTCCATGATCAGATTGTAGAAACTTTATTTACTTGTTACGATGATTTTCAACTTCACTCTAAAATTCTTTGAACTTTTCAAATGTTTCAGACTTATGTTTCATTAAGTAGATATACCCATATCTGCTTAAATCATCTGTGAAGGTGAGAAAATAACGATATCCGCCACGAGCCTCAATATTCATCGGACCACATACATCTGTATGTATGATTTCCAACAAATCTGTTGCTCTCTCCATAGTACCGGAGAATGGCGTTTTAGTCATCTTGCCCATGAGGCACGGTTCGCAAGTACCAAGTGATTCATAATCAAGTGGTTCCAAAAGTCCATCAGTATGGAGTTTCTTCATGCGCTTTACACCGATATGACCTAAACGGCAGTGCCACAAATAAGTTGCACTCTGATTATCAACTCTGCATCTTTTGGCTTCAACATTATGAATATGTGTGTTACTACTATCGAGATTCAACAAGAATAGACCACTCTTCAAGGGTGCATGACCATAAAAGACATTACTCATATAAATAGAACAACCATTATTCTCTGATTTAAATGAATAACCGTCTCGCATCAAACAAGATCCAGATATAATGTTCATGCTTAACGCTAGCACCAAATAACAATTATTTAGTTCTAATACTAATCTCGAAGGAAGACGTAGAGGTAGCGTGCCGACTATGATCACATCGACTTTGGAACCGTTTCCCACGCGCATCGTCACCTCATCCTTAACCAATCTTCGCTTGATCCGTAGTACCTGTTTCGAGTTGCAAATATTAGCAACAGAACCAGTATCAAATACCCAGGTGCTACTGTGAGCATTAGTAAGGTACACATCAATAACATGTATATCACATATACCTTTGTTCACCTTGCCATCCTTCCTATCCGCCAAATACTTGGGGCAGTTCCGCTTCCAGTGACCAGTCTGCTTGCAATAGAAGCACTCAGTTTCAGGCTTAGGTCCAGGTTTGTGTTTCTTCTCTTGAGTAGCAACTTGCTTGCTGTTCTTTTTGAAGTTCCCCTTCTTCTTCCCTTTGCCCTTTTTCTTGAAACTAGTGGTCTTGTTGACCATCAACACTTGATGCTCCTTCTTGATTTCTACCTCCGCAGCTTTCAGCATTGCAAAGAGCTCGGGAATAGTCTTATTCATCCCTTGCATATTATAGTTCATCACGAAGCTCTTGTAGCTTGGTGGTAGTGATTGGAGAATTCCGTCAATGACGCAATCATCTGGAAGATTAACTCCCAATTGAATCAAGTGATTATTATACCCAAACATTTTGAGTATATGCTCACTAACAGAACTGTTCTCTTCCATCTTGCAGCTATAGAACTTATTGGAGACTTCATATCTCTCAATCTGGGCATTTGCTTGAAATATTAACTTCAACTCCTGGAACATCTCATATGCTCCATGACGTTCAAAACATCGTTGAAGTCCCGATTCTAAGCCGTAAAGCATGGCACACTGAACTATCGAGTAGTCATCAGCTTTGCTCTGCCAGACGTTCATAACATCCGGCGTTGCTCCTGCAGCAGGCCTGGCACCCAGCGGTGCTTCCAGGACGTAATTCTTCTGTGCAGCAATGAGGATAATCCTCAAGTTACGGACCCAGTCCGTGTAATTGCTACCATCATCTTTCAACTTTGCTTTCTCAAGGAACGCATTAAAATTCAACGGAACAACAGCACGAGCCATCTATCTACAATCAAACATAAACAAGCAAGATACTAATCAGGTACTAAGTTTCATGATAAATTTAAGTTCAGTTAATTTACTTAAAGAACTCCCACTTAGATAGACATCCCTCTAATCCTCTAAGTGATTACGTGATCCAAATCAACTAAACCATGTCCGATCATCACGTGAGATGGAGTAGTTTTCATTGGTGAACATCATTATGTTGATCATATCTACTATATGATTCACGCTCAACCTTTCGGTCTCCGTGTTCCGAGGCCATATCTGTATATGCTTGGCTCGTCAAGTATAACCTGAGTATTCCGCGTGTGCAACTGTTTTGCACCCGTTGTATTTGAACGTAGAACCTATCACACCCGATCATCACGTGGTGTCTCAGCACGAAGAACTTTCGCAACGGTGCATACTCAGGGAGAACACTTCTTGATAATTTAGTGAGAGATCATCTTATAATGCTACCGTCAATCAAAGCAAGATAAGATGCATAAAAGATAAACATCACATGCAATCAATATAAGTGATATGATATGGCCATCATCATCTTGTGCTTGTGATCTCCATCTCCGAAGCACCGTCGTGATCACCATCATCATCGGCGTCACACCTTGATCTCCATCGTAGCATCGTTGTCGTCTCGCCAAGCTTGTGCTTCTACGACTATCGCTACCGTTTAGTGATAAAGTAAAGCATTACAGCGCGATTGCATTGCATACAATAAAGCGACAACCATATGGCTCCTGCCGGTTGCCGATATCTCGGTTACAAAACATGATCATCTCATACAATAAAATTCAGCATCATGTCTTGACCATATCACATCACAACATGCCCTGCAAAAACAAGTTAGACATCCTCTACTTTGTTGTTGCAAGTTTTACGTGGCTGCTACGGGCTTAAGTAAGAAACAATCTCACCTACGCATCAAAACCACAACGATAGTTTGTCAATTTGACTCCGTTTTAACCTTCGCAAGGACCGGGCGTAGCCATACTTGGTTCAACTAAAGTTGGAGAAACTGTCACCCACAAGCCACCTCTGTGCAAAGCACGTCGGGAGAACCGGTCTCGCGTAAGCGTACGCGTAATGTTGGTCTGGGCCGCTTCATCCAACAATACCGCCGAACCAAAGTATGACATGCTGGTAGGCAGTATGACTTATATCGCCCACAACTCACTTGTGTTCTACTCGTGCATACAACATCAACATATAAAACCTGGCTCGGATGCCACTGTTGGGTTTCGTAGTAATTTCAAAAAAATTCGTATGCACACGCAAGATCATGTGATGCATAGCAACGAGGGGGGAGTGTGATCTACATACCTAGTAGATCGACAACGGAAGCGTTTGGTTGATGTAGTCGTACGTCTTCACGATCCGACCGATCAAGCACCGAAACTACGGCACCTCCGAGTTCGAGCACACGTTCAGCTCGATGACGATCCCTGGACTCCGATCCAGCAAAGTGTCGGGGAAGAGTTTCGTCAGCACGACGGCATGGTGACGATCTTGATGCACTACAGCAGCAGGGCTTCGCCTAAACTCCGCTACAGTATTATCAAGGACTATGGTGGCTGGGGCGCCGCACACGGCTAAGGAATAGACCACGTGGATCAACTTGTGTGTTCTAGGGTGCCTCTGCCTCAGTATATAAAGGACCAAAGGGGGGAGGCTGGCCGGCCACATAGGGCGCGCCAGGAGAGTCCTACTCC
The DNA here is from genome assembly GCF_003073215.2 of Triticum urartu. NCBI lineage: Eukaryota > Viridiplantae > Streptophyta > Magnoliopsida > Poales > Poaceae > Triticum > Triticum urartu. The sequence continues at coordinate 576,206,210 of NC_053024.1, read as the reverse complement.
CTCTGGGAGTAGGATTCCCCCCCCCCAATCCTAGTTGGAATAGGACTTGTGGAGGGGGGGAAAGAGAGAGAGGGGCCGGCCCCCTCTCCTTGTCCAATTCGGACCAAGGGAGGGGAGGGGCACGCGGCCCATGCAGGGCTGCCTCTTCTCTTTTCCACTAAGGCCCATCATGGCCCATTTAGCTACCGGGGGGTTCCGGTAACCTCCCGGTACTCCGGTAAAATCCCGATTTCACCCGGAACACTTCCGATATCCAAACATAGGCTTCCAATATATCAATCTTTATGTCTCGACCATTTCGAGACTCCTCGTCATGTCCGTGATCACATCTGGGACTCCGAACAACCTTCGGTACATCAAAATGCATAAACTCATAATATAACTGTCATCGTAACCTTAAGCGTGCGGACCCTACGGGTTCGAGAACAATGTAGACATGACCGAGACATGTCTCCAGTCAATAACCAATAGCGGGACCTGGATTCCCATATTGGCTCCTACATATTCTAGGAAGATCTTTATCGGTCAGACCGCATAACAACATACGTCGTTCCCTTTGTCATCGGTATGTTACTTGCCCGAGATTCGATCGTCGATATTCCAATACCTAGTTCAATCTCATTGCTGGCAAGTCTCTTTACTCGTTCTGTAATACATCATCCCGCAACTAACTCATTTAGTTGCAATGCTTGCAAGGCTTAAGTGATGTGCATTACCGAGAGGGCCCAGAGATACCTCTCCGACAATCGGAGTGACAAAACCTAATCTCGAAATACGCCAACCCAACATGTACCTTTGGAGACACCTGTAGTACTCCTTTATAATCACCCAGTTACGTTGTGACGTTGGTAGTACCCAAAGTGTTCCTCCGGTAAACGGGAGTTGCATAATCTCATAGTTATAGGAACATGTATAAGTCATGAAGAAAGAAATAGCAACATACTAAACGATCGGGTGCTAAGCTAATGGAATGGGTCATGTCAATCAGATCATTCTCTCAATGATGTGATCCCATTAATCAAATAACAACTCATTGTTGATGGTCAGGAAACATAACCATCTTTGATTAACGAGCTAGTCAAGTAGAGGCATACTAGTGACACTTTGTTTGTCTATGTATTCACACATGTATTATGTTTCCGGTAAATAAATTCTAGCATGAATAATAAACATTTATCATGATTATAAGGAAATAAATAATAACTTTATTATTGCCTCTAGGGCATATTTCCTTCAAATTCCGCACACCAATCCACCCTTATTCCGCTATTTATAATATTTAGTAATATATTATAACTTTATGATAACAACACCTACTTTCATATTTTAGCTCTCCGATATCATGCAAATTTATCCACTTCATACCCACAACATAGTTTTATTTCTCGTTTCTAGTTGGAAGCAAACGTTCGGTGTACGTAGAGTCATATCAATGACAGATAGGGCTTGAGAGAATATTGATCTTACCTTTAGCTCCTTGTGGGTTCGACACTCCATAATTGTCACTTCCACCTTTGGAAATTTCTACGATGATTCCCTGCACTTGGGGATTATCAAGCTCTTTTCTGGCGCCATTGTCGGGGAGCAATAGCGTGGGGTTGATATTCTCGTGTGTGCTTGTTTGCTTTCTTCACTAAGTAGATTTTTGTTTTTCCCTTTTTGTTTCTGTTTAGTTGTGGGTGAAACATACACAAAAATTTAAAAGAATGAACATACCAAAAAAATATACTTGCCTCTCACGCCTAAAAAGTTTTTCAAAAAGAGAAGTGATTGGAAAGTTATGCATTGAAGAAGTGAGGGTCGACCTTGAGCACTTGTGTTCATTCTGACGGAAACAATGTAGCATTTTTCATGGAAGTTTCTCTGTAAATAATTATCCCCTTATATATAACCATTGTATTATAAAAATAATGTGCCAGGCTTTGGTTTTAGGATGATTAGATTGCTTGTTTACTATGTGTAGAACAAAAAACAGAAACTTTGGCTGTAGCGCATGATTTTACATATTTTACTGGAAAGTCCAATGGGTTTGAAACCTTTTGCACATTACTTCTGTATAAAGTTTTAAAATTTTCAAACTTATGTCATAATTTTTGGAGTTACAGAAGTTTACTAAACCTTCAGATTACTACAGACTGTCCTGTTTTAGAAAGATTCTGTTTTTCGTGTGTTGTTTGCTTATTTTGATGAATCTATGGGTAGTATCGGGGGGTATGAACCATGGTGAAGTTAGAATACAGTAGATATAGTTCTAATATGAAATTGGAATGAGTTTGCAACAGTACCTAAAGGTAGTGATTTGCTTTATTATACTAATGGATCTCACAAAGTTTTTGTTATAGTTTTTTGTGGATGAAGTGTTCGAAGAACGAGGAGTTACCGATGTGAGAAGACTAAAGAGAGGCAAGAGCTCAAGCTTGGGGATTTACAAGGCACCCCAAGTAAATATTCTAAGGATACTCAAGCATCTAAGCTTGGGGATGCCCCGGTTGGCATCCCATCTTTCTTCTTCAACAATTATCGGTATACCTCGGTTTTTGTTTCGTTCACATGATTTGTGTCCTTTGTGTTTTTTGTTCTTCATTTATGAACCATGCTAGTATGAGATAGACATTCATTGATTTATAGAATGCTTCATGTGCTTCACTTATATCTTTTAAGTATGATGTTATAGAATTGCTCTTTGTGCTTCACTTAAATCTTTTGAGTATGGTTTTATAGAATGCTTCGTGTGCTTCACTCATACATTTTGAGCTTGGACATTGGTTAGCTTATATTAATTATAGAATGCTCCATGAACTTCACTTATATCTTTTGGAGTATGAATAATACTATCATCTAAAGCGGGTTTGGAAGAGTGTCAACTTTAGGAACTAGTGATCCCGCCATTCCAAATGGGGAGAATTTTGCTTATGTGGAGAGTAGTAAAATTCGTATGCTCGTAGATCATGAAAATAATGCTTTATGTGATGGTAATATTGTTGAACTCATTCATGATGCTACTGAAAATTATTATGAGGGAGGAATACATGCTTGTAGGAGTGCAATAATATCAAGTTTTCCTCTCTATGTGCTTAAAGTTTTGAAGTTATACTTGTTTTGCCTTCCTATGCTAGTTGATTCTTGTTCCCATAAATTGTGTTCTCACAAAATCCCTAGGAATAGTAAGTGGGTTAGGTTTAAATGTGCTAGTCATATTCTTCTTTATGCTCTCTTTATGTTCAAGTCTTATCTTTCATGTGAGCATCATTGAAAGCATCACGCCTAGCTAAAAGGCATTAAAGAAAAGCGCTTGCCCTTACTGTTTTTGTGTGTTTACATGATTAAGATAGTGTAGTAATCATGTTTTATAGCTTTTGTCTCAATAAAGTGCCAAGTAAGACCTCTGGGAAGACTTGGGTGAAAGTTAATGTGATCTTGCTGTAAAAAACAGAAACTTTGCGCTCACAAGATTAGCTGCCATGTTTTACAGAAGATTGCTTTGGTGCTGATTCTTTTTGCAGAAGATTAATAGACAAGTTCCTCACGTCCACCAATTTATTTTATAATTTTTTGAGTAGCATAAGTATGGTTAGTGTTCAGATAATTACAGATTGTTCTTTTTCTGACAGATTCTGTTTTTAATTGCATAGTTTGCTTGTTTTCTAGTTTCTATGACTTATATTCATCAATATAAATTGTAGAAATGATATGGTACAGTAGGCATTGTGTGAGAACAATTATGGTCTTTGTCTTTGACAGTACCAAGGTGAATGTTTTACTCTTTATCATACTAACCTATCTTACGAAGTTCCGTTAAGTTTTGTGTGATTGAAGTTTTCAAGCTTTGGGTGAGATATCGATATGAGGAGAATAAGGAGTGGAAAGACCATAAGCTTTGGGATGCCCAAGGCACCCCAAGGTAATATTCAAGGAAGACTCAAGCGCCTAATCTTGGGGATGCCCCGGAAGGCATCCCCTCTTTCGGCTTCAAAAACTATGGGTATACCTTACTCGGAGCTATATTTTTATTCGTCACATGATATGTGTTTTGCTTGGAGCGTATTTTCAATTTTACTTGCTGTTTGAATAAAATCATCGGATCTGAAATATTAAATGAAAAGGAATCCTCCCATGGCTAGTTAATTATTTGACTACTCAGTGTCCTTCACTATTATCTTTTGGAGTAGTTTGTCATTTACTCACGTGCTTCACGTATATCCTATGAGTAAATGGTTGAATAATTGAATATCATAAATCTGAATTTATATATGTTTCATATGCTTATACCATGGGGAGTAATGACTTCACATAGAATAAGTATAGGTAGTAAACTTATTGAAAGTTAGCAAACGTAGAATTGGTCACTTGAACAATTCATGAAAGAATATAGAAGGAAGAGAGATTTCACATATATATATACTATCTTGGACATCGTTTGTAATTGTGAGCACTCACTAAAATATGACATGCTAAAAGGTTGATGTCGGATAAGGAAGACAATGTAATGGGTTATGTTTTCTTATATCCGAAATAAAGTATATTGTCTTGGATCATCCAACATGTTGAGCTTGCTTTTCCCCCTCATGCTAGCCAAATTCTTTGCACCAATTAGAGATACTACTTGTGCTTCCAAACATTCCTTCAACTAGTTTTGCCATGAGAGTCCACCATACCTACCTATGGATTGAGTAAGATCCTTCAAGTAATTTGTCATCGGTGCATGCAATAAAAAAATTACCCTCTAAATATGTATGATCTATTAATGTGGAGAAAATTAGCTTTATACGATCTTGTGATGTGGAAGAAATAAAAGCGACGGACTGCATAATAAAGGTCCATATCACAAGTGGCAATATAAAGTGACATTCTTTTGCATTAAGATTTTGTGCATCCAACCAAAAAAGCACATGACAACCTCTGCTTCCCTCTGCGAAGGGCCTATCTTTTACTTTTATCTTCTACCCTTATGCAAGAGTCATGCCTTTCCTTTTTACATTTTATCATTTGGCAAGCACATTGTGTTGGAATGATCCTGTTATATATATATACATATATATATATATATCTCCAATTGGATGTAAGTTATCATGAACTATTATTGTTGACATTACCCTTGAGGTAAAAGGTTGGGAGGCGAATCTATAAGCCCCTATCTTTCTCTGTGTCCAATTAAAACTTTGAACCCATAAATATCACATGAGTGTTAGCAATTGTGAAAGACTAAATGATAGTTGAGTATGTGGAGTTTGCTAAATCAAAGCTCTGACATAGACCCTTCCTGAAAATAAGATGAATTGCAATTGTTTGATGACTGAGAATATAGTTTGTTAGTTTCAAGAAAGTTTATGATCTATACTTTAACATGTGAATAGCTTGTTACTTGATCATGAAAAGTTTTATGAAGATGAGATACTGTTATGATATATAATGATGCTATAAAAAGTGATTGAAACTATCATTGATGAAACTTATGCACTTGCTAGCATTCACACTTCATAAATTATTTCTTTTATCATTTACCTACTCGAGGATGAGCAGGAATTAAGCTTGGGGATGCTGATACGTCTCCAACGTCTCCAACGTATCTATAATTTATGAAGTATTCATGCTATTATATTATCAACCTTGGATGTTTTATATGCATTTATATGCTATTTTATATGATTTTTTGGACTAACCTATTAACCTAGTGCCCAGTGCTAGTTTCTGTTTTTTTCCTTGTTTTTGAGTTTTACAGAAAAGGAATATCAAACGGAGTCCAATTGACGTGCCAATTTTTGACGATTTTTATGGACCAAAAGAAGACCCCGGAGTAAAAGAGTTGGGCCAGGAGAATCCCGGGGCATCCACGAGGGTGGGGGCGCGCCCACCCCCCCCCCCCCCCCCCCCCGGGGGCCCCCCCCCGGGCCCCAGGCGCGTGGTCCTCCTCGTGGACGCCTCGAGGCACCTCCTTGATGTGAGAGCGACGCCAAAAATTCCTATAAATACAGAAACCTTGGAAAATTAACCTAGATCGGGAGTCCCACCGCCAGAAGCCTCCATAGCCACCGAAAACCCGTCTAGGCCCTCTCCGGCACCCTGCCGGAGGGGGCCATCATCACCGGAGGGCATGGAGGAGGATCTCGGAGGGGCCATCATCACCATGAAGGCCATGGACCAGAGGGAGAACCTCTCCCCATCTAGGGGGGGCCATGGAGGAGGAAGCACAAGGGGGAGAACTTCTCCTCCTCTCTCTTGGTGGCACCGGAGTGCCATCGAGAGGGGAATCATCGCTGCGGTGATCGTCTTCATCAACATCACCATCCACATCTCTTTTACGCGGTCCACTCTCCCGCACCCTGCTGTAATCCCTACTTGAACATGGTGCTTTATGCCACATATTATGATCCAATGATGTGTTGCCATCCTATGATGTTTTGAGTAGATATCCTTTGTCTTTGGGTCGATTGATGATCTAGATTGGTATGAGTTGTATGTTTTACTTCGGTGCTATCCTATGGTGCCCTCCGTGTCGCGCAAGCATGAGGTATTCCCGATGTAGGGTGTTGCAATACGTTTACGATTTGCTTATAGTGAGTTGCGTGAGTGACTGAAACACAAACCCGAGTAAGGGGGTTGTTGCATATGGGATAAAGAGGACTTGATGCTTTAATGCTATGGTTGGGTTTTACCTTAATGATCTTTAGTAGTTGCGGATGCTTGCTAGATTTCCAATCATAAGTGCATATGATCCAAGTAGAGAAAGTATGTTAGCTTATGCCTCTCCCTCATATGAAACTGCAATAGTGATTACCGGTCTTGTTAACGATTGCCTAGGACAATTCCGCACACCGATCCACCATTATTCCACACTTGCTATTTATAATATTTAGTAATATATTCTAACTTTATGATAATAGCACCTACTTTCATATTTTACCTCTCCGATATCATGCAAAGTTATCCACTTCATACCCACAACATAGTTTTATTTCTCGTTTCTAGTTGGAAGCAAACGTTCGGTGTACGTAGAGTCATATCAGTGGCAGATAGGTCTTGAGAGAATATTGATCTTACCTTTAGCTCCTTGTGGGTTCGACACTCCATACTTATCACTTCCACCTTTGGAAATTTCTACGATGATTCCCTGCACTTGGGGATTATCAATCAACCACGAAAAACAATAAGCTGCTTGTGGGCTTATAAAAACATCTCAAACTTGAGGTGAAATTCTGTCACAAACGAAAATAATAGATTTGATTGATATCAACAAGGACACGAGAACCTTATTTCACCGGGAGGATAAATGAAGAACTTGGGTCATTTATAATCACCACAAATAGCAACAATCCTTAGGGAAAGCTTTAGGTGAAATATAACCCAAGATAACTCCAACGAAGAGATTGATGGATTGTGAAGAGCTCACGCTCGAAGAAATTTATGGGTTTAACTATCTCATTCTTGACAACTGTTGAATCATGACACACGAAGGGAAATTGTCAAGAGTGACATAACACCACCTCAAAAGATAAGGTATAAGAATTGCACTTCGAAATGCAAGAAGAAGAATACTTGAACTCCTTAGAACAAAACATGTGTTGAACACCATGTTTATTTTAGAGTATAGCTTGGCAGATCTTAGCTTCGAGATAAATCTTGAAGAACAATTGAAGAATGAAAGGAATCCTTAATGAACAGCCATGTAGAGCCTCCATGAAGAACTCCGATAATAAAAGGATCATAAAAAGAAAGAGAAGTTGAGAACACAAGGTGAAGCCTTGCAATGATTTAGATGGAGCTTCGCAACGATGTAACCAAGAAAACTTGGAACTCCAGAAAAGAAAGATGAGCAATTGAAACCAAGAATTTTGATGAACCTCCGGAATAAGGAATTGAATTTACTCAATGAAACAAGAATAAGATTTACATTATGCTTATCCTTCACCAATTTAAATTGATGACAAGCAACGGATTTGGCATACTACTTATTCTCGTAGAAAGGGTTAAGAGAGATATAGCGCAAACTTTAATAAGGTATTCAACGAATCGTCGGTAGGATTTGAAAGAACGAATGAGTGGATACGATAACGAAGGAAGAGAAATCTTGAACGAACCACCGTAAGAATTGAAAACGAACGAAGTAAAGGGATGAATCACCGGTAAGAATTTGAAAATGAATGAAGATACTTGGGGAAATTTAGATACAAGAGAATGAAGAGATCACGAGCTGATTAGAGGAAACTCGAACAATGCACTGGTATGATTTGGAGAACGATAGCTGAAAGCTGGAATGAATAATTCTGAGATGATGGGCTCCGGAGAATCAAACTGAAAAGACTCCTGAATTGCTCCGGATGGGTGAAAAGAATTCTCACAATCAAAAACAATTATGAGAGGATGGCATGAAGTTAGAACCATGAATCTTCATGAGAATGGACCAAGATTTTAGGAGAAATCTCTTGCTTGGTCTTCAAATGTTGAGAATGATGATGAGAACCACCATGAAAAATGATGAGACACTCCGGAACAATGAAGAATGGAAATGTTGAACCAACAATGAAAAAAAATTGAAAGCGATATTGGAGAAGGCAATTGGCTGATGAAAATTCATTCTTACGCCAAACTTTAGAAGATTTGAGAATAACTCCAAAAAAATAGAAGAGTCGGGTAAGATCTTGGGAAAAGACCTATGGATTAGGGCCCACTCAAAAGAAACACCGTCGAATGATTTAAAAGATAGATTGTGCCGGTTGAGTTAAATGGATTGAATGAGGTAACAACCTCGAAATAGTTTGAATTGATGCGGAGTGGAAACATGAATCTTGAAAGATATCTTCAGCACTTCAGAACAATTGAATAGCAAGCGGGGAATGATTATGAGGTGCACTGGCATTAGAAAGCATTTGAAATGAGGAAAAGGGATATGATCAACACCAAAAGCTTGCATTGAAAACACCAAAAAAGAAAAGAGAACGAAGAATGATAAACTTGTAGCTTCCTTAGTATCTTCCTGAGAATCACCGGATAAGAACATTGACCGAAAAGAATGGAGAGACTTACCATCAATAAAAAGGTTACTTGATTAAGAAATCTGAGTCCTTGAAGAAAAGGGTGGGAGGGCGGGAAAACAAAGGCAACTTGGGCAGATGGAAAGGATACCGTTGAGAAAACTTAGAGTTGATCTTGCGGATGTTGAAAATGATCAGATCCACTTGAAGGGAAGCACGTCGGTTGAAAAGGATTGACAAAACAATCTCAACGATCAAGAAGGTTTAGTATTCCCATAGAAATATGAGAACACCGTTTAGAAAAGGTATGGAATCAACATTTGATTTCGAAGCAACTCGAATACCACAACCAAAACAAAACAAGGATTGGCTTGCAGAATAAGCCGGAACAAACATATGATAGATCCCATATTGTATCATGTGTATGTTGGAAAGATATCCTATGTAATACTTGAATTCCCACCTATAAACTCCCGAAACTTTCTGGTTATGCAATCAGGTGTTGGGGTTACAGGGGAAGCATAATATCTCACCCAAACTAACAATCCCTACATCTAACTGTATCCATCCTTCAACATATAACCAATAAACCTTCGGAAATTGTGTACCCCAACCTTCAAAAAGCATCGATTATACGAGTTATGGCAATACTCCCGAACTCCCGCCCCAGTACTGGGTGGCATCGAGGTTATCTCAACAACAACTGTATAAAAGAGATTTTCGATGTCGGCGAACTCAGGTATTCCAGAATTGCAATGATAAAATTGTGACGACAACACCTCGGAGCTCAACTCCCCAGGACACTGCCACAACCCCAAAATGTCAGGAGGCACCAAGAACAATGTTCTCGTCACAAGACTATCGGAACGATTCCAAGATACCCGCGTGATCCTAAAAAAAATTCGTGAAATTTGAGGAGAGGAAAGTCAAAACTTCTACGTCAGGAGGCCTCACCAGAGCGACGAAGGGACTGTGGAGTAAAAAGAATCCTACTCTCTGATATATATAATCCTAAGACTCAAAACATTTTGTTCTAGACTCAACAACATCAGTGATTCGATCAAGCAGGGGGCTCCTAAGTCGGGGATGGCTCTGATTACCAACTTGTAACGCCCACGATGCGGCTATATCGCCCACGTGTCGAGGCACGACTTAGAGGCATAACCGCATGGTGGTTTAGTCGCAAGAGGGGTAATCTTCGCACAATCCCATGTACTGAATAAGAAAGGGATAAAGAGTTGGCTTACAATCACCACGTCACACAAATAACAAGATAAACATACATCATCCAGAGTACAACCAAGGTGTGACTACAGAACCAAAATAAAAGAAGACAACCCCAAATGCTAGATCCCCGATCGTCCCGAGTGGGCACCACTACTGATCAACCGGATAAGACACAAAACAACGATCAAGATCTTCATTGAGCTCCCACTTGGGCTCGGCTGCGTCACCTGCACTGGTATCATAGGCACCTGCAACTATTTGGAAGTATCCATGAGTCACGAGGACTCAACAATCTCACACCCGCGAGATCAAGACTATTTAAGCTTATGGGTAGGAGAAGGTAGTGAGGTGGAGCTGCAGCAAGCACTAAGCATATATGGTGGCTAACATACGCAAATAAGAGCGAGAAGAGAAGCAACGCAACGGTCAAGAAGCTAGAAGTGACCAAGAAGTGATCCTGAAACTACTTACGTTCAAGCATAACACAAGACCGTGTTCACTTCTCGAACTCCGCCGAAAAGAGACCATCACGGCTACACACGCGGTTGATTCATTTTAATTAAGTCAAGTGTCAAGTTCTCTACAACTGGATATTAACAAATTCCCATCTGCCACATAACCGCGGGCACGGCTCTCAAAAGTTTATACTCTGCGTGGGTGTCCCAACTTAGCCCATCACAAGCTCTCATGGTCAACGAAGGATATTCCTTCTCCTGGAAAGACCCAATCAGTCTCCGAATCCCAGTTACAAGACATTTCGACAATGGTAAAACAAGACCAGCAAAGCCGCCCGATGTGCCAACAAATCCCGATAGGAGCTGCACATATCTCGTTCTCAGGTCACACCGGATAGGTCAAGCTACGAGTAAAACCAGCCCTCAAGTTGCCTCGAGGTGGCCCCGCAGGCTGCCCGTTTCAGACCAACACTCAGAGGAGCACTGGCCCGGGGGGGTTTAAAATAAAGATGACCCTTGAGTCTACAGAACCCAAGGGAACGTTATATGGTGCACTAGTAGAAAAAGGGTCAAATGTGAAGCAAATTAGTGCCGGTTTGAGTTTGAGCCGGCACTAATGTGTCCATTAGAGCCGGTTCCAATGGCTAGGCGGGCGGACATCATTAGTACTGGTTCATGGTGAACCTTTAGCACTGGTTCGTGCCACAAACCGGTACTAAAGTGAGTGGTGGCAGGGTGTTGTCAGTCCGGGGCCCCTCCAGCATCTTTAGTACCGGGTCGTATCACGAACCGGTACTAAAGGTCGTCCTACATAGACCCTTCGTCCACCCGAGCTCGCTCTATTCTTCCCCTTTCCCCTCTCCTATCTGTTCTTTTCCCTCTTCCTCACAAGCTCATCACACATTTTGCCCAAATTTGTCAAGATTTGAAGGCCCCCATCCATTCAAATGATCACAAAGGTTAGCAACTTTGTCCTTTCATCTCTCATTGCTAGATTAGCTCGTGAAATGCTTTATATAGTGATTGATTTTTGAGTTTAGTAATTTGGGAGGAATTATATATATGTGCTAGTATTTGATTTATATGCAATTTGAGGTCAAAAATAACACTTAGTTTGCATGTGTAGGTGTGGTTTACTTAGTGCCTTCTAAATCTCCGTCGTAACCACCGTCGATCGCCCGCAACGTCCCGTCACCGGCACCACCTTGTGGTGAGCCTCTTGTTCATGAAGTTTTATATAAAAAATTGATGTTTGTGTGATTTGGATATATTGTTACTCGTATAATTATCTTACCCATACGTTGTTTGTTATACATAGTGCCATGGTTTTGATATCCGTCCCCGTCGGCCCTCGTCCGGGTTATCATTCGGATGTGGTGTATTCTCTTTTAAAACCATTCATTGCATTTCGTGTTTATGACAAATTATGCCTATCAAGTTGACATAGATATTTGTATGTAGGAGGTAGTTGAACCGGAAATTCCAACCGACCCTATTGTCGAGAGGTTAAATTTAGTTGAAAGAGAAAACGAGGATTTGAAGGAAAAATTGAAAAGAATTGTGTCGGATTTCGGGTTCCGACAGACCCTTGAGGTTCGAACACTGGGGTGCACGCGGAGATTTCGCCTCCTACCTACCTACACCCCTCCGCCGTGCTAGGATCTAAACTAAGGAAAGAACAACACAAGAGACACAGGGTTTATACTGGTTCGGGCCACCGTTGTGGTGTAATACCCTACTCCAGTGTGTGGTGTGTGGATTGCCTCTTGGGTTGGTGATGATGAACAATACAAGGAAGAACAGCCTCGCGAGGGTCTGTTCTTGGCTGAGGCGACGAACTGCTGGGAGGAGTTCAGCCACCTTTCTCTCTCTCTCTCTCTCTCTCCTTGACCTACCGAACCGGAACCCCCCTTTGCTGTGTGGGTGGCTGGTCCTATTCATAGAGGCCCTGGTCCTCTTCCCAAATATTGAGCGGGAAGGGAGCCAAAAATGGCGGGATAATTTGAAGGGGACAGCAAGTATCAGCTATCCTGACAAAAGTAGTCTTCACCTGCGCAAAGCTCTGGTGATGACGCCGTCTTGGGCTCCACGGTGACCTCCGTCTCGTAGTCCTCCTGGTCTTGGTCTCGTTGCACCGAAATGGCAACCTTTGCCTGATGCCTCGGTACTCCGCGGCTGCGCTTGCCCCCTTTGCACCAAAGAGGAAAGGAGGACGCTGTGCGGGCTGGCACCCGCCTGGCGCCCTGAGTTGTCGTGGCTTGCGTCATGGGCACCTCGTGAGGTACCCCGCCTTGATCTCTCCGCCTCCTCGTGAGCCAGCCTGACGAGGCCGTGCCTGAGGAAGCTTCGCGTAGTCCGCCTCGCGAGGCTTGGCCCCTCGCGAGGGTCTTGGGTTTGTGTTGGTGAAGATGGGCCGTGCTGGGCCCCCCTTTGAGCCATGCCGCAGGCCGCAGGCAGGCAAGTCTGGGGACCCCCGTTCCCAGAACACCGACAGTAGCCCCCGGGCCCATGGCACGCCCGGACTTGGCCGTGCAGGGAGGCGGAAGGGCAAGAGCGAAGCGCCGCGGGCCCTAACAGCATGCGGCCTTGGGCGCCGCGTGGCGGTTGACTGGACATGGGCGCCTCAGCAACCACGCGAGTTGATAAAGGAGTGGCATCCGCCTAGGCCCTGCTTCTTGCTTTCTCCGGCTTCTGCTCAAATCCCCTTTCTTGCGCCTCTCCTTCCTTCCTCCGAGATTTCCAGATCTGCTCTGACCGTGCGGCCTAGGGAGCCATGGTGCCTCATCAACCCCCGGCCGCAGCTTGGTACTCGTCTGCCCTGGACTCGCCGAACGTGTCGGAGGCGGGCCTTGCCCGGTTGCGCCGGATGGTGACGGCGTGGGGCATCGATGGGAATAAGGCGTTCAAGGCCGGCTCCGCCACCCCTGAAGGCCACGGGAGCACCTTCTATCCGCTCTTCGTAAGTGCCATTGTTGCTGGCCTGGTGCCTCCCTTCTCCGAGTTCTTCTTCTCTGTCCTCCGCCATTACAAGCTACAGGCTCTGCATCTCCATTCCAACTCCGTCCTTCTCCTGGCAATCTTTGCTTATTATTGCGAAGCACATGTTGGTGTGCAGCCCTCAGTGGCCTTGCTGCACCACTACTTCTACCTCTGGACCTCTCGCGGGACCGCTTCCGCGTGCGCGAGCTTTGTCGCGTCCGGCGGCGCCATTGCCATCTCGAACTCTGGGAAGAGGATTGAGGGCTTCAGGAGCAAGTGGATCTTGGTGGATGCTGGGCGCATCCACCCTCGGCTGATCTTGCCCACGGAGCAGCCCACGAGCTCCAACGACTGGGGTCGAGCGGAGCTCACGGATCCCCGCGCGAAGATGGTGTTGGAGAAGATGGACGCGGATCTGAGGCCGGCCGACATGGCGGCGGCGAAGCTGGCCGGCGCGTCGCTGCTGAGGGAGTTCCTAGAGCACCGGCTGGCTCCGCTTTGGCAGTACTCGCTTCCAATGTGGAGGCCCCGTCCGAACCCCACGGCCTTGGCCGCCGGAGACCTGGCTGCGGTTCTCCAATCTCTGGTCGGGGGCAATGTGGCGAGGCTGGAGGGCGCTCCTATGCCCTTGTTCCTCCGCAACGACTGGGAGCAGGTGGTGAAGTCCATGCCCGTCTTCAACGGGGATGGGCCAGTGCCCCTGGAAGCTCCCGAGGAATCGGTGGACGTGCCCTCCGGCGACTCCAGCAAAGAGGAAGAGGGAGAGGAGCGCGGAAAGGGGCCTGACTCCGAGGCGACTGACGGAGAGTCGAGGGCTCCCCTACCCCGGCACAGGTCCCGCGTTCTCCGCCTCTCTCCGAATGATGACGACGAGGATGACGACATAGACGACGACGAGCAGGACGGCGGGAGCTCGCCCCCGATCCCGAAGAAGGACAGGACCGGGCTGATCTCCCGCGGGTCTCCCCCGACCCTGGGGCGAACCGTAGAGGCACCTTCTGCCTCCAAGCTTCCCGAGGTTGACCCTTCCAGCCGACTTTCAGGCTTCAAATTTGGCCGGAGGCCGCTTGAGCTCACTGGCGACGACCCGTAAGCATTCGATCCTTGTCTTTATCTCTTGCTCTGCTTCTGAGGCTTGACGTCCGCATCTTTGGGTAGGTTGGCGCCCGCAGCAAAGAAGCCGAAGGGGGCTCCCGAGGTCCCATCCGTGGTGGCGCTTCTGCCCGCGAAGGAAGGTGACCGCGACGCATAGGCTTCTCCTGCCCGGTCGTCCTCGCGAGGTTTGGCTGAGCCGGCTGGGGCGAGCTCAGCCCCCACGGCCGAAGTGGCTCCCGAGGTGCTCTTGCCTGCCGCCGCCACTACAGCTGTCGGGGCGCGGCAGACTCCGCCTCAGGATGTTGCGGCTGCTGCCGCCTTCTCCTCCTACTCCACCGGCCACTGTCTCTCCGACTCCTTCTGCCGTTCTGGATCATGCTGTTGCTGAGCTGGACCAACTGCGGCAGGATCTTCTTGGCGCCGCCCCCGCTTGGTGGCCGGGCGTTTGGAGCTGGCTTCTGGATGGGTTCGCTCCGACGCCTCGATTCAGGCGGCGCTGGTCCAGGCCTCGACGGCATGCGACGAGGAGAAGCAGGCCGTCCTGGAGGCGAAGGCTGCCCGTGATGCAGCCTTGGGGGACGTGGTCGACGTCCGCGGTCGCTGCAAGGCACTGGAGGACGAGCTGCAAGGCCTGCGGGATCGGCTCACGGAAGAGGTCCGCCTTCGCCAAGAGCAGGAAGAAGGCGTGAAGGCTCGCGAGGCAGCCGTTGAGGGCCGGGAGGCCAAGCTCAGGAAGCGCCGCGACCGCCTAGGCGTGCTAGAGCAGGAGTTGGGGGCGAGGAAGGCCGAGCTGGACGGCAAGGCCCTGGTTCTTACCGAGGACCGCGCGGCCTTCACAGAGTTGGAGGCGAAGGCTCGCTCCTCGCTGAGGACGCTTTATGACAGCAGCCTGGAGAGCCCGCTGGCCGGCGCCGAGGACGGCCCCGCCAAGCTGCTTCCCTTCCTGGTTCACGCTCTTGAAGATGTCGCCCTTGGCCTTGGCCCCACGGCCGAGGCCGAGGCGCGTGTCCTATCTTCTGCTGCACTGACGCGGGTCCTCACCCACATCTACCTTCGCGATCCCGGTGTCGACCTCGACAGCCTGCTGGAGCCAGTGAGCGGTGAGCGTGCCGCTGCCACTGCCGAGGCCATGAAGGGTCGCGCGGAGGCTCTGCTGGGGAAGTTCCGGGCCTTCAGCACCAAGCCGGAGCAAGGCACTGCCGACCCCGCTGCTCCGTGAGGCGAACCCGCTCCGCGCTGCTCCCCCGCCACCAAGTGACTCCGTCGTGGCTCCTGTCCTGCTTTTAATTCCTGCACACGTATCATGCCTCGGGGAGGCGTTTAAACTTGCGTTTGGCATTGAAATAACAGTGTGGACTGTAATATTTGCTTTTGAATTCCTTGAAATTGGTGCTTTTCCTTCCTACTTGCTTACGTTCTACGCCGGCAGAGCCCGGCCCCGTGCGTACCTCACCCAGCAATAGTCCCGACCGGAAACCAGGACGGGACCAAGGAGTGAGGGGCCACGTGACAAGTTAGGCTCCTGAGTCGCGATGCTCAGGAGTCCCCCTTGGCGCACAAACAACAAGTAGGGAGGTGTGATGCGGGTGGATCCACCGTTCTACGTCTGCAGAGCCCGGCCGCGCGCGTGCCTCACCCAGTGATGGTCCCGACCGGAAACCAGGACGGGGCCACGGAGTGAGGGGCTACGTGACCAGTTAGGCTCCCGAGTCGCGATGCTCAGGAGTCCCCCTTGACGCTCAAACGGCCTTCATACCTTGGCTCCGCTCGGGGAGAGAAGCGCGACGAACCAGGCCCGGGGGGACCTGGCCGGGCGGCATGCGTCCGGGTGTGACCCAGGCGCAGCCCCCGTGCCCAGCCCCCTCGCGCGGCACTCCCGAGGGGAGGCGTTACGATGAGGCTAGACACTGAGCTCTGGGCTCCCTGAGGTTGATGCGGCCCGGGGGCCACCCTCACTTGTTTATCACCAGCGCGGAGCATAGTGCTACCGTATGTGTACGGGCATAGCCGCTCCTCGGCAGTGTCGTCAGCCAGCGCAGAGCATGGTGCTTCCATTGGTACGTGGGAGGGCGCCCCCTCCAGGAGGAGCCCCCGGGGCGTGTACAGCCCCGCCCTGACACGTGGCTGGCACGGTAGGGCCTGGCGAGGTGTATCTGGGCACCCGTGAGCCAGCACGGGACTCACGGGGCCCTACCTCTAGGCGGGTTGCGCCTGGCACTGGGCCTTATCTTGTGATGTGTCCCTGCAAATTTGGTTAGATGTCGGCACTCTACGTCCTCGGGTCCCGGCCCTCGAGCCGGTCTCAGCCGTCGCTGGTATGCCAGGTCGCGATCCCATGGACAAGGCCAGAGGGTGAGGGCTGGAGAGCCAGTAAGACCCCTGAGTCGCGATGCTCAGGTGCCCCCCCTTTAACGTGCAAGTGGTCGGCATGGAGGAGAAGAGGCGCCGTGGACCGGCATCGAATAATCAAGTATGGTGGGTCTAACGCATGATCGGAAATAAACACAAATGAGATACATGCCACTAGGCCTGGCCGGAGCGGCTTGGGGATCATGCAGCCCGAGGGGCGCCCCCAATAAGGTAAGCTAACAACATGGAATAAAGGGATACACGCCGCAGGGACGGACCCACGCGGCCTGGGAATAATGCAGCCCTGGGGGCGCTCCCAGCTGGAAGTAAAACTTGAAAGATGTCACCTGATGATGTTGAGGACGAAGGGGTGTTGGTGTAGCAGGCTCGGGGGGCTGCGGGAGCCAATCCTCACGAGCCCCCAGGCCCAGGGGCCTCGGGAGGCTCCGGAGGCACTGACGGCTCCTCGCGGGCCATCTCCATCTCTGCCAGGGCTGCGGAACGCCTGGCCTCTCGTGCCTCCGTGATGCCCCTCATGAGGCGCTGGTACGCGTCAGCCGCGTTCGGCAAGCCGTAAGGCATGCGAACGTAGCTGTGGGGTGGACCTCCACAGCGCCCCACTCGCGAGGGCCAGAGGCGGACGACTCGGTTGAGCCCTGGTATGTCGATGCAGACGCGCAGCCCACCATCCTCGCCTGGATGGGGGGCCACTGCTGGTAGGCGGCGGGCGCCACTCATGACTCTTGACTCCTGTAGCTCTTGAATGGCCTTGCTGACAAACTCCTGTGGGTCTGGATCTCCTTGCCTTGCTCCTTCTCGAGGGAAACGTGCTTCAAAACACGCCTCCATGTGGTGCCCAAGCGCCTCCCTCTTGACCCTAGCTAGGTCGGTGGCCCTCCAGGGGAGAGCCCCCGAGCCCTGCCTGAGGAGGGCGCCGGGCGCGCTTTCCTATGCGATGGAGGGAGGCTCCCCCTGGGCAGGCGCAGGCCCAGAGGGGCCTGCCTCCTGAGTGGTCAAGCCGGACGATGTCTTCTTCTTCTTGGGGGCGGCCTCGGGAAGCCTCCTGCTTCCGCGATCCGGGTCTTCCAGTGATGCGGCCTGAAAGGCTCGTTCCAGGGAACACACCGCGTCCTTCTCTTCACAGGGCACCGTGATGACTCCGCCGCTTCCTGGCATCTTGAGGACGTTGTAGCCGTGGTGAGTTACGGCCATGAACTTGGCCAGCGCTGGGTACCCAAGGATGGCGTTGTACGGCAGGCGAATGTGAGAGACGTCGAAGTCGATGAGCTCGGTGCGGTCGTTGTCACGTGCCCCGAAGGTGATAGGGAGGCGGGCCTTCCCAATCGGGACCGTGGATCTGTCAGTGATGCC
This sequence comes from Triticum urartu, assembly GCF_003073215.2. NCBI lineage: Eukaryota > Viridiplantae > Streptophyta > Magnoliopsida > Poales > Poaceae > Triticum > Triticum urartu. The sequence continues at coordinate 576,187,765 of NC_053024.1, read as the reverse complement.
GGAGAAGGGCTTGGTTGGCTGAAGCTGGCTGTAGGGCACTTGGAGGTTGTTGAACGTCTCCACGGACAGGACGTTGAGCCCTGCCCCGCCATCGATGAGGGTCTTGGTGACCACCACGTTGCTGATGATTGGGGAACAAAGCATCGGGAGGACTCCGGCTGTTGCCACACACTTGAGCTGATCTGCTGAGCTGAACATGATTGCGCACGCCGACCACCTGAGAGGGCGTGTGGCTTCGAGTCTGGGGAGTACTGCATTCACTTCGCGGGCGAACTGCTTGAAGATGCGCTGAGAGGCTGGGACTTGAGCTCCGCCCAGGATGCAGGCGATCGCGCGCGGCTCCTGGAAGCCCCCAGCCTCCTCGTCCTGATGGCGGTCCTCGTTTCTCCTTGGCTGCGGCGGCAGCGGTGGGAGGCCTGCGTTGCCTTGCGGGCGATCCTCACGAGGCTGATCCCTCCAGTCTCCCTCGCGAGGATGATCCCTCCATCCTCTCTCACGAGGCGGGTCTTGCCAGCGATCCTCGCGAGGTTGGTCGCGCCACCCTTGCGCGGCCCACGGTCTTCCCAGCGTCCTGCGTTTCTTCCTCCTCCTCGACCGTAGCCCCGGTCGCCGCGGTCGAGGCGATGGCCGATCCTTCCTTCACGCACGGCTTGGAGTTCTTGGCATTCGTTGGTGTTGTGGGTGTGGAGGTCGTGGTACACACAGTACCGGCTGCCCTTGGGAGGTTCGGGCTGATCTCTGCCCCGCTTGGTGTCTGGTTCTGCCGCGAGCACTACAGCCCCCTTGCGCTTCACATCCTTGGCCTTGAGCTTCTTCTCTTCTGGGTCTGCGGCAGGCAGCTCGAGGAGGGAGAGACGCCCCTCCTCAGCCCTGGCGCACTTGTTTGCCAAGTTGAACAGCTTCAAGGAAGTGCACAGGTCTTCATGCATCGCCAGCTCCTCCTTCATCTTGACGTCGCGCACACCGTCGGAGAAAGCTGAGATGATGGCCTCCTCAGTCACCTTGGGGATCTTTGGGCGTGCGTTGTTGAAGCGCTGGATGTACTTCTGCAGGGTTTCCCCGGGTTGTTGCTTGATGCGGCGCATGTCGCTCATGGCAGGGGGCCGGTCGCGAGTACCTTGGAAGTTGGCGATGAAGCGGGTGCGCATCTCTTCCCAGGAGGAGATTGCGCCTGGAGCCAGGTTCAGGAGCTAGGTGCGGGCCCCGTCCTTGAGCGCCATGGGAAACCAGTTCGCCATGACCTTCTCGTCTCCGTTGGCAGCTTCGATGCCCAGCTCGTAGAGCTGGAGGAACTCCGTAGGGTCGGCCGTGCCGTCGTAGCGAGGAGGCAGGTCTGGTTTGAACTTGCCGGGCCACGCGACGCTGCGTAGTTCGGTGGTGTAGGCGCGGCAGCCTGCTGTGGCCACGGGAGGCCTTAGGTGACGGAGAGCCTGGTCTTGCATGTCCCCACGCATTGGAGCAGGGGGATGGTCGCGACGTGCTGGAGCAGGGAGCGCCCGGGAAGCTTCTGGCGCGCGAGGGACTTCTTGGCAGCTCTGTTCTTGCTGCGCTGGCACCTGACGGAGCGGGTTCCGCCCAGGGGCCATGCGCCTTGGAGCCATGGCGTCTTCTTGAGGAGGAGGCAGCCGGGGCGCCGCCGGAGCCTCTTCGCCCGCGCGGGGCGGGGTGCGGTGCAGCGGAACGGACGGCGCAGAAGAGCCCCCTGCAGCGCGGACGAGCTCGGCGACGCGGTCGAGCCATTCTTCGTAGATGTCGTCGACGGGACGGTAGCATAGGAGCTCGTTTGCCGCGATGAGTGCGCGGGACGAAGATCCAGCTGGGGCGAGCGAGGGAGTTGCGGTGCGGCCGTCTTGCCGCATGGACGGGTGCTGGGACAATGCTTGCCGCTCGTCCCCCGCCGGGCCGGTGGCGGCGTTGACGGCAGGTGACGGGGAACGGCATGGATGCCCACCGACAGGGGCCGTTTGGGCGACGCGGGAAGCGAGTGCGGCCCGGCGCTCGGCGCGGGCCCGACGAGCGTCAGACATGGGCGTGACGGTCGGAAGAAAACGGGGCGGCGGGAGACGAATTCCGGCGCACCCCTACCTGGCGCGCCAAATGTCGGATTTCGGGTTCCGGCAGACCCTTGAGGTTCGAACACTGGGGTGCGCGCGGAGATTTCGCCTCCTACCTACCTGCACCCCTCCGCCGTGCTAGGATCTAAACTAAGGAAAGAACAACACAAGAGACACAGGGTTTATACTGGTTCGGGCCACCGTTGTGGTGTAATACCCTACTCCAATGTGTGGTGTGTGGATTGCCTCTTGGGCTGGTGATGATGAACAATACAAGGAAGAACAGCCTCGCGAGGGTCTGTTCTTGGCTGAGGCGACGAACTGCTGGGAGGAGTTCAGCCACCTTTCTCTCTCTCTCTCTCTCTCTCACCTTGACCTACCGAACCAGAACCCCCCTTTGCTGTGTGGGTGGCTGGTCCTATTTATAGAGGCCCTGGTCCTCTTCCCAAATATTGAGCGGGAAGGGAGCCAACAATGGCGAACTAATTTGAAGGGGGGCAGCAAGTATCAGCTATCCTGACAAAAGTAGTCTTCGCCTGCGCAAAGCTCTGGTGATGACGCCGTCTAGGGCTCCACGGTGACCTCCGTCTCGTAGTCCTCCTGGTCTTGGTCTCGTTGCACCGAAATGGCAGCCTTTGCCTGATGCCTTAGTACTCCGCGGATGCGCTTGCCCCCTTTGCATCAAAGAGGAAAGGAGGATGCTGCGCGGGCTGGCACCCGCCTGGCGCCCTGAGTTGTCGTGGCTTGCGTCATGGGCACCTCATGAGGTACCCCGCCTTGATCTCTCCGCCTCCTCGTGAGCCAGCCTGACGAGGTCGTGCTTGAGGAAGCTTCACATCGTCCGCCTCGCGAGGGTCTTGGGTTTGTGTTGGTGAAGACGGGCCGTGCTGGGCCCCCCTTTGAGCCACGCCGCAGGCCGCAGGCAGGCAAGTCTGGGGACCCCCGTTCCCAGAACGCCGACAAATTGAGGGAGAGAAGATGGAATTGGAGTTGCATGTTGCCGACATCGTCGATGATCACAAGATTACGATGGAGAAAATGCGCTTGAAGATTAGAAAGATTAGAAAGTATGCCATTCATAGTGAGGCTTGGTATCATTATGTTGTTGAATCAATTGTTACCTTAGTTGCGATCTTGATCGCATTTGTTGTTGCATTTAAATTCTTTAGCTAGAGAGTTATTTTTTTGTTGCATTTAAGTGTTGTATGATCTTTATGTATGAACTTTATGTATTGTATTAATTTGGTGTTTTCGGTGTTGTGTATTGAAGATGATCCGGCAATGGATGTACGATGACCGATGCTCTCCTGAGTTCATTAATGGCGTGCGTACTTTTCTGCTTGCGGCTGAGGCAAACAAGCGGGCGGATGGTTTTATGCCTTGTCCATGTGCTGGCTGTAAGAATGGTCACAATTACTCTACGTCAAGAACCATTCACGTCCACCTGTTTGAGTCCGGTTTCATGCCCCACTATAATTTTTGGACCAAGCATGGAGAAAGAGGGGTTATGATGGAAGACAATGAAGAAGAAGAGGACGACGGCAGTTATCCTGGCCATGGGTTCCCTGAATGCGATGATACAACAATGAGGGAAGAAGCTGAGCCGGTAATGCGGGAAGAAGCTGAAGAAGAGGCATCAGATGAGCCCGTTGATGATCTAGGTCGGGCCATTGCCGATGCAAAGAGAAACTGCGCAAGTGATTTGGAGAAGAAGAAGTTGCAGCGCATGTTAGAAGATCACAAAAAAATGTTGTAACCCAATTGCGTAGGTGACAAGAAAAAGCTGGGCACCACACTGGAATTGCTACAATGGAAGGCAGAGAATGGTGTATCTGACAAGGGATTTGAAAAGTTGTTGGTAATGATAAAGAATATGCTTCCGAAGGACAACGAATTGCCCGAGAGTACGTACGAAGCAAAGAAGGCTGTCTGCCCTCTAGGGTTAGAGGTGAAGAAGATACATGCATGCCCTAATGATTGCATCCTCTACCGCGGTGAGCACGAGGATTTGAACGCTTGCCCGGTATGCGGTGCATTGTGCTATAAGATCATCCGCGATGACCCTGGTGATGTCGAGGGCGAGCGCCCCAGGAAGAAGATTCCTGCCAAGGTGATGTGGTATGCTCCTATAATACCACGGTTGAAACTTTTGTTCCAAAACAAAGAGCATGCCAAGGAGATTCGATGGCACAGAGAAGACCGTAAGAAAGACGGAAAGTTGAGAGTACCCGCTAACGGGTTGCAGTGGAGAAAAATCGAAAGAAAGTACGGGAAGGAGTTTGCAGATGACGCAAGGAATGTATGGTTTGGTCTACGTGTAGGTGGCATTAATCCTTTTGGGGAGCAGAGAAGCAACCATAGCACCTGGCCTATGACTCTATGTTTGTATAACCTTCCTCCTTGGTTGTGCATGAAGCGGAAGTTCATTATGATGCCAGTGCTCATCCAAGGCCCTAAGCAACCCGTCAACGACATTGATGTGTACCTAAGGCCATTAGTTGAAGAACTCTTACAACTGTGGAATGGAACAGGTGTACGTGCGTGGGATGAGCACATGGGGGAAGAATTTGACATAAAGGCATTGCTGTTCGTGACCATCAATGATTGGCCTGCTCTCAGTAACCTTTCAGGACAGACAAACAAGGGATACCGCGCATGCACGCACTGTTTGGACGATATCGACAATATATATTTGGCTAATTGTAAGAAGAATGTGTACCTGGGACATCGTTGATTTCTTCCGAGCAGGCATCCCGTAAGAAAGAAAGGCAAGAATTTCAAAGGTGAGGCAGATCACTGGAGGAAGCATCGCCACCGTACTGGTGCTGAAGTACATGATATGGTCAAGGATTTGAAGGTGGTCTTTGGAAAGGGTCCTGGTGGACAACCTGTTCCGAATGACGCTGACGGACGCGCATCCGTGTGGAAGAAGAAATCTATATTTTGGGACCTGCCCTATTGGAAAGACCTAGAGGTCCGCTCCGCAATCGACGTGATGCACGTGACGAAGAATCTTTGTGTGACCCTGCTTGGCTTCTTGGGCGTGTATGGGAAGACAAAAGATACACCTGAGGCACGGGAGGACCAGCAACGTATGCACGGAAAAGATGGCATACATCAGGGTCATGCAAGCTACGCTCTTACCAAAGAAGAGAAGGAAATCTTCTTTGAATGGCTGCTCAGTATTAAGGTACCGTTTGGCTTCTCGTAGAATATAAAGGGAATAATAAACATGGCAGAGAAAAAGTTCCAGAACCTAAAGTCTCATGACTGCCACGTGATTATGACGCAACTGCTTCCGCTTGCATTGAGGGGGCTTCTACCGGAAAACGTTCGATTAGCCATTGTGAAGCTATGTGCATTCCTCAATGCAATCTCTCAGAAGGTAATCGATCCAGAAATCATACCAAGGTTAGAGAATGATTTGGTGCAATGTCTTGTCAGTTTCGAGTTGGTGTTCCTACCATCCTTCTTCAACATCATGACACACGTCCTAGTTCACCTATGCGAAGAGATTAACGTTCTGGGTCCTGTATTTCTACACAATATGTTCCCTTTGAGAGGTTCATGGGAGTCTTAAAGAAATATGTTCATAACCGTGCTAGGACAGAAGGAAGCATCTCCAAGGGCCATGAAAATGAGGAGGTCATTGAGTTTTGTATTGACTTTATTCCTGGCCTTAAGCCAATTGGTGTTCCTGAATCGTGACATAAGGGCAGACTGGATGGAAAAGGCACACTAGGAGGGGAACAAATAATATGTATGGACGGACATTCTCTCACTGAAGCACACTACACAGTTCTACAGAATTCTGCCTTGGTGGCTCTGTATATGGATGAACACAAGAATTTGCTACGCTCCAAACACCCGGAGCGGTCTGATGACTGGATTACACGTGAACAAACCAGGAGTTTCGCCAGCTGGTTGCAGACACGTACCATGCATGACGCCTCTATTGAAGATGACCTATACTTTCTGTCCCAGTTACCATCTTCGAATATAGTGACTTTCAAAGGGTACGAGATAAATGGTAATACATTTTACACGATCGCCCAAGATAAGAAGAGCACCAACCAAAACAGTGGTGTCCTCTTTGATGCAGAAACCAAGACGGGAAAGGAAACATATTATGGTTATATACAGGACATATGGGAACTTGACTATCGACATGGTTTGAAGGTCCCTTTGTTTCGGTGCAAGTGGGTCAATATGACATGAGGCGGGGTAACGGAAGACCCGCAGTACGGAATGACAACAGTGGATCTCAACAATCTTGCGTATGCAGATGAACCATTCGTCCTAGCCAATGATGAGGCACAGGTTTTCTATGTGAAGGACATGTCTACCAAGCCGAGAAAAAGAAAAGATAAGGAAGCGAATGCATCGTACGATGAGCCAAAGCGGCACATAGTTCTTTCTGGGAAGAGAAACATTGTGGGAGTGGATGACAAGACAGACATGTCAGGAGATTGTGAAAAGTTTGATGAAATTGATCCATTCACAGTGAATATTGACGCGAGCATCCAGTTAAATGATGAAGATTTTCCATGGCTACGGCACAAAGGGACACACGCGAAGAAAAAGTTTCACACCCAAAGATCTGGGATGTGATCGGCTTCACTATCATCACTTTCTTATGTGTTTCACACCCAGGAGGGAATCTCTGTAATAGTTAGGGTAGCTAGTTATGTGTTTTGGCATTTGAAACGCGAAGAAATTTTATGTGCAAGCAAATTCTTTCATGCATTTACTGATTTTTTCAGCTAAATGACCCTGAAATTGAAAAGCGTTTCAAATGAACTCAGAAAAGGTTGAAAGTTGGCATGGTATCATAATTTCACCCACATAGCATGTGCAAAAAAGTAGAGAGGGTTACCGCAAAAACTGGATGCACTTCGTGTACAAAATGGACAATCTCTTTCAAAGTATCAGGGTTTCGGACGAAAACTCATCCGTTACAAAGGCATTTCATTTTTTAAATAACCTAAGCATTACCAAATTGAATATAATGATAAAACACACTAATATTAAACATAAGAAAAAAGAATCACTGAAAATTCTATTTTCAAAGTTAAGTTATTCACAAACTAGTGATTCACACAAATTTCAAATAATTCAAAATTTAAACTATTCAAATTTGTAAACTACCGGTACTAGTAGAAAGTTTGTAATTTTTTGTACCTAAAGCAAAAATATTCACAAAGAAACTCTAAATACAGCAAAAAACAACTCAAAAATAAATAAAACAAAAATAAATAAAGAAAAAAAAGCCCACCTACTACGCCATAGAGGCCTGCATACGACTAGAAACCCAACCTGTTGTTGGGCCAGGATGCAGGACCGCAAAGGCCCAGTAGGCCCACAGGGTAGCACAGAACATTTAGGCCCAGTAGGCCTGCTTTGGAGAGGAGCTCGAGGGAGCTACCGCACTGGGGCTTATAAACCAGTGCGGACGCCCCTCGGCTAGCGAGGTGGGACTAAACATAACGCACCGCACCTGCGCCAGTGGACCCCCTTTAGTACCGGGTGGTGGCTCAAACCAGTACTAAAGGGGGGGTCCTTAGTACCGGTTGGAGCCACCACCCGGTACTAAAGGGGTGCCGTTCCCGCCGCTTGGCCTGGCCAAAACAGACCTTTAGTACCGGTTGGTGGCTCCAACCGATACTAAAGGTTGTTCTATATAAGAAAACACTTCAAAAAATTTGTCAGTTTCTCATCTCTCCCTCTGCTTCTTTCTCCTCTGCCCCGTCGCCGCCGCCCCTCGTCGCCGCCCCCGTCGCCGTCCGTCGTCGTCCCCGTCGCCGTCTGTCGCTGTCCCCGTCCCCGTCCCCGTCGCCGCGCCGTGCCCCGTCGCCTCGCCCCGCCCCGTCCTCCCGTCGTCCCCGCCCGACCCGTCCCCGTCCCCGTCGTCGCCGCCCCGTCTCCGTCCCCGTCGCCGCCCCCCGTCGTCGCGCCTCGCCGGTGAGCTCCTGCCCCGGCCGCCATGTACCACACACACACACATTGTTATAGAAATGTTAGTAATCTTTCTGTTTTTTAGTTATAGAATTATTAGAAATGTTAGTTATATAGAAATGTTTTTTAGTTATAGAAACGAGCCTGATGTCTTCATATTTGTACATGTCCTTGTTTGGCATATTCTTCTTACTTTCATAAAACGTAGACGTGGGAGCGTGGGAGTTGGACACTCTTTCTCTTTAAGTTGGGGACACTTTTTATACATAGGGAAAAGGTACGTGTCATGACTGGTTTTCCAATAAAAATGTTTATTGAGAAACCAATCTTTTTGAGTCCAGTATGAGAAAAATCCTCCTTACTGGTAGACAAATTCTTGATACAATAAGCCAGTAGCATAAAATATATTACAGGGTCGAGCTACGGTTGCTCAACCAAATTATTACAAGCACGCCAATAATTATACATAATGGCGGATATGACACAGTGGTGTGGAGGCATACTACTGACTCGAGGATAGGGTGGTGGTGGAAAATCACCGCGGGGAGTGATATACATGACTCTAAAACTGGCATCTCATCGAGTGTCGAGGTGAGGCTCGATGAATTTATTTGGTAGCGGAAGTGGATATAATACAGTGACCAAATCCAGGGTCACACGAGACTGACTGGGATTCCTCTAGGCGTCGGACTCGCTATCAAATTCTTCATCCATGAGATCGCCTTCGTCAGCATCTGGCCAAATCAACAAGCCAGGTGAGTACTTTGAAAGTACTTGCAAGACAGTTCGGACGTAAGATATAACAAATGCATGCATGGATGCGTCATGATTAATTTACCAACGCACATTCAAAATTTAGCAAGCAAGGTAAGTAAAAAGGGAATCAGCGGTAGTCCGCCTGAAAACCCAACAAAAAGAAATAATAGAAAACCGATCGGGTGTCTGAAGTGACGCCTCGACGGGTGAACAAATAAATAAAGATCATGCCGCAGTCGGGCGTCTAAGCGACACCACGTAAAGGGCTTGAACTGAAAATAAAAGACATGCGTGCCACAGTCGGACGTCGGGGCGACATCACAGAAAGGGCTTATATTGAAAGTAAATAACAGTACTGCCGCAGTCGGACGTCTGAGCGACATCGCAGAAAGGGCTTTTATTGAAAGTAAATAATAACAATGCCACAGTCGGACGTCTGAGCGACATCGCAGAAAGGGCTTTTGTTGAAAGTAAATAATAACAATGCCACAGTCGGACGTCTGAGCGACACCGCAGAAAGGGCTTTCATTCACAAGTAAATAATACTCATAATAAATATTTAATTCATGATAATAAACGGGTTAGTCCATCCACAGGAATAAGCATTTAACCGGACTTAGCACTCATGTGATTCACCGGAGTCTCTGTCATCAAAACTTACATTTGTCAGGATAAGATAATACTGAACTTGGACATGGAATAGATGATTCAAAGGATATATGACTCTGCAGAGTTTGTACGAATATTTTTCCCACAGCCAACGGATTTCCGTAGTCACGAAGGACTAGTTCCGTTTACGGTATTTCGGAAGAAAACACAGCTAACCAGTACACACCCATCCTACCTCTTGATGCCAGGAATCACCCTAGACATCGTCCAAGAAAAACTTTTGAGACGGGGAGATCACAATCTCGAATAGCATGGGATCAAATTTATATACGCGCGCTCTAAGGGGTGCCCCCCTCTCGGTCCCAACCGGAAACACCCATGCCCCCTGACCGGATGACTGGCTTTAATCCAGGGCCATGGAACCATCATCACGGCCTCTCCTTTTGGTGTGTACCAAGAAAGCGGTTTGCAACTTACTAAGCCATATTCCTTGCGGAAAACATGTGGTAGTACAGGGAAGGAAAAGTGGAAGGAACTGGATCGATACAGGTTGACACTAAAGTCATATAGTCTGGCATAAGACTGGCATGCTGCAACACTGCCATCTTACCCATCCTCATGCCAACACATGGCCATGCATACTCACATCCATCCACTTATGGATTTTCGAAACTCACTTGCCTCATCGTTGCATGTAACATGACATTCGTCGGTATGCTCATCAACATGCCATGAAACTACTTAATGCAAACATGCCAAAACAATCATCATATCAAAAGTTCAAACATGCTTGCCTGGTTCAGAGTAGTCGGAGCCTAGCTCGGTGAAGTTCGCGGTCCCGTCATCTCCTTCGGTATCTACGGCATAAAGAAAATATACGCGCTATCGTGAATACCGTGAGGTGCACAAAAATTTCTCCAAATATTTTTCAAATAAATCTGATAAAAAACTAGACAAAATTCTAAGGAGGACAGACAAAGAATCAATCAAAAATACTTTTCTGTTAAAAAGTTATAAGGGTTTTAGTCCAGGGACTCATCTGTAATGAAACAGAAAGTTCCCATGGGCTAACTTATAAAAACAGAAAACGATTCGATAAAGAATACGCCGGCCCAGAGGGAAAACGCATTTGGCAGAAGACGCTTTCAGAAAACGGTTCGTTTAGAAAGGACAGAGAGGCTGACAGGCGGGTCCCGCCCGTCAGGTTTGAATTTTCAAAAGAGGCGGCAGAGCTCGACGGTGCCCGAGAGCCGCGGTGGTCGCCGGCGGCGATCCACAGTGAGGCAGGGGGATCGGGTGGTACCTCTGTGTTCAGTGCGTCCTTCGGCGTCAGTGGGTGGTGGTGGTGGTCGCCGGCGAGCTCTACGTCGACGGCGGCCCTTGCTCCGGCGGACGGTGGCTCGGGTGGAGATGGATCTCGTCGGGGAGAGCTGCGAAGGCCAAATTGACACTTGGGTTAGCTCACTGGGTGCTCGAGGAGGCTACTGACGAGGTTTGGGCGTCGGGGATGGCCTCACCGGAGTGAATCGAGTTGGTCGCCGAGGCGGAACGAGGCGGCCGGAGTTGGGGGAGGAGACCTCCTCGAGGTCCTCCTAGTGGCCTGGCGGGGTGTCTGTGGGCTGTAGTGAGGGTGTGTGCTCGAGGGCGAGCTCGGGGTCCCCTTTTATAGGCGATCCGAGGCGGTGGCCGTGAACGGGGTTCTCCGACGATGGATTACGGCGGCGCAGTGCTCGGTCGGGGAGTTTAGGAGGTTGGGCATCAACGTGGAGGTCCACTGGTTCCATTCAGACGCTAAACGGACTTGGATTAGGAGCTTGGGGTGGGTTTCGACGGAACGGGGCGGCACGGGCCCGTCGGCGGCAGGGAGCACGCTCTGTGCGTGCCGCGCCACGGCGACAGTGCCGCATGCGTGCGCTGGCAAGGAGATGGCCACGCAGAGCTACCAGGAGGATTGGGCGGAGCCGAACGGCGTTGAGCCACCGTTCTGCTCCCTATCGGCCGCTATGGTGGTTCGGCCGCCGCAAGACACACCGGCGCAGGCGGGCCAGGGTGCCACTGACGCCAGGAAGGCGCCAAGCGCGCGCGTGGAGCTCCGGACAAGCAGGCCAGGCGGCGAGCAACGTGCCAAGGGCACTGTGGACATGTGACCGAAATCTGACGAAGAGAAATGACATTGAACCCTGAAGTTTCTCTGAATTTTCTGAATGTGCAAAGGAACAGTGCAGCTCAGGTGTTCCACAGAATGTTTTTGGTATGAGGGAGGCTCTGCTTGAGCTGATTTTTGGTGGAGTGGCCTCTCATTTCACCAGGAGACTGCCTGAATTTTTGCGAAATTTTTGGGGAAGTGTAGATATGAATTTCACCAAATTTGGCAAATCTGGTCCAAACTTGCAGTGAGTGAAATTTGAAAAATTTGAAAAAAAGAAGAGTGGATCAAGATGGTTCTAGGTTGTGGGTACTAAGGACTATCCAGGGGAGTTGGTTTGAGATAAAAACTCAAAGGCAATGAGGTACTTGCTTTGAAAATCACTCAGGCTCAAAATAATTGGCAGAAATGATTTGAGAGATAAAATAATTGAAATAAAATCCAAAACTTGTTTGGACTTGTTGAGACAGAGAATTTAGATTGTTCAAAGGTGGAGGGAGGGATTTTGAGAAGATTTACTATAGGAGACATGGTAAAACCATGGGTGGTTTTCAAGATAAGAAAAACCTCAAAATTCATAGAGTTCTTTTTATAAGAAAAAGAATAATTTCCAAAAATATGCTTTGAGAAGGTAACCATCAGAGAAAGGGTTTTAAATGATCAAACACCATAGTTTGAAGAAGATACAAAAATAAAAATCCTTGCCAAAGAAGTTTTTAACAGGAAGGTTTTCTGGAAAAAATTTAAATGGCCTCTTTTCAAAAACCAACAAAGTTTTTGCTGAAAACCAAATAAAAATTTTGGAGTGTCACAGTATGCTATTTTTTTCTATGGTAAAAGGAATGCTATTTTTTCTACAAAACTGAGATGTGGTCGTTCGGGACTCTGTCTGTGTATTACGTACATCCAATGGCTAAAGATTTTTGAAATTATAGATCCAAAGGTTAGTTAATTAGTTTTTCTAGGATTAACGTGAAGGCTCGTATGGTGCCCCCAATTAGTAAATATAAGATATTAGAAATGTTAGTTATATAGAAATATTAGAAATGTTAGTTATATAGAAATGTTTTTTAGTTATAGAAATATTAGAAATGTTAGTTTTAGTTATAAAATTTAGAATTTGCATATATGAAATCACAATCCATCATTTAAAAAATGTTACTTTACTTTTGCGGCATATAGTATTTGTTGTCGATGATGCCCGGCCCGCATCCTCGCCGTCGACCCGTTCGCGACGACGTCCTGCTTCAGAGGACCCATGTCCGGGACTGGGCTCCGCCGGGCTGGCATTGGGAGGTGCTACCTTCAGGGGAGCGACGCTTAGTGAGGAACCCGGCCCCGGGTCCCGTCGTCGACCCTGATCTCCTTTGGTGGCGTTCGCGTGGGCCATTTTCGGTGCGGAGGGAGCCGACCCCGCCGGAGGTGGTACGTCGCCGTGTCAGGGAGGAGGACGAGCACACCCATCGCTACATGGCTGCTATGGACGTCAGGTTCTCCAATACCTGGCAGGTTCTTTTGGGAGATCACCCGAGCTATGATCCAGTGATGGTTCCTTCTCTTTGGGTGTCCACCGCCTGCACCTCAGGAACCGCGAGTGGCCTTGATTACTCTGTAGTATTCGATCTTTATTAGCTTTCTAGCTAGCTAGCTAGTGATGTATTCGATATTATATCCATTATTCGAGACGATGTATTCGAGATTATATCTATTATTTGAGATGATGTATTCGAGATTATATCTATTATTCGAGACGACGTATTTTCGAGATTATATTCGATGATGCTTACTATGTACTATGATTGATTCAGTTTTTCCTTATTAATTGATTGCATCCATGCATTGTAATTTGAATATATTTCTTTTGGATTAGTTAAATAAAACCTATGGCGGACAATACCGGCAGAGAGGGAGAAGAGGCCCTGTTCAATATCATACGCAATCCTCGCGGGCCAGATGATGATCAGAATGAAGAAGATTATGACGGCTCCGAATATCTAAACAACACCAGGGAGGGTGATATGATATTCGATCGCGACGACCGAATTGATGAAGTTATGAACTATGAACATGACGAAGAAAATGTTGATCTTGAAACAACAAAGACCGGCGAGGTATACATATTTATATAAGCAGGCATCTGGTGATCATCACATGTTTTAAATGACTTGAAGATATATTATCGAATCGATCTTTCTTCTTTCAGCCATCCGGATCGAGCAAATCTTCAGGCAACAGGAAACGAGGCCCGAACAAAAAGTTGAAGGAGGGCGTAAAGTACAATATCGAGGCCATCAAACCTAATGGCAAACCATTAGCGCCTAAGAAGATTGCGGACAAGTTCATTCGTCAGTGCGAAGTTCTTGTGAAGGACCAACTCCCGATCTCCCTTCAAGAATGGAGAGAGCCAGCAAAGCCACGTCCAGGAGTTACTTTTGTCGACGACAGACAAAAATTTCTTCTTTGGGAAACGCTCATGGAACATTTTACCCTACCAGATCATTTAACAGATGCAGATGTGGAGAAAGTCAAGGACGCTACTCTTAGGAAGATGGCGGTTGCATTCAACAACCACAAGAATCGTGAATGGGACAAGTACGTCAAGGGAGGAAGGAAGACTCCAGTATTCGAGGGTACACTAGAGAAGCAAAGTGCTCATTGGGATGATTTCGTGAAATTCAAGGACTCGGAATTATCTAAGGAATGGTCGAGAATAAACAAGGCCAATGTTGCAAAAAAGGATAAGTTCCATAAGCTGGGGCCAGGTGGGAATGCCTAAGTGGGATAAGTTTGAGAAAGAGATGGAGGATGCAGGTGTCACTCCAGAAACATTGAGCTGGCCCCCAGGTGCAGGACTTGGTTCTATGCGCATGGGGGGAGTTGGACCCGAAGACCGGCAAAGTTTCGAAGAAGGCATGTCTGGACAGAGCCGAAGATAAGCTACTTGTTGCAATAGAAGAGGCTCGATCGGGGGTGTTCCAGCCCAACAGAGAGAACGACGAGCTTACACATGCCCTGGGAAATCCTGAACACCCGGGAAGAACACGAGGCAAGGGTGCTATTCCGTGGTATGAGGGGTTTTCGGACTGGAACACCGACTACAGAACCCGTGCGAGAAAGAAGATTGCGGAGGAGAAGAAGAGGAAGATGGAGGAGGAGTAGAGGAAGCTGGGCTATGAACGCCTTCAAGGCCTAGAATCAGCGCACGCGGACTTGGCAGTCAAATTCCAGCGGCAGCAGGAGCAGATCGACTCACTTAGCCAGCAAAGGGGGTCTCAGCAGCTGCAGCAGCTAGCGGATGATCCAGCATTGGATAGCACTGTCCCGTCCATGCCGAGAAGCAGCGTGGGTTCCGCCCCGGGCGACGCATTGCTGGATAGCTACCCAGTGGATGACATCATGGAGAACACTAACTGCGAGCTACACTTCAAAATGAAGAACATATCCATGAAGGTGGCGGACGCCGTTGCTTTTACAAATCCCCCCGAGGCAACCTTCCATTGCAACCCGATTCCAGTGGGCTATGCTCGTGTCTTGGTTGATGAGGTGGTGGACCAATATTCGGGGCTAGAGCTTGACATTCCTGGAGGTGACGAGGAGCACACACTGGGAGAGGCCAACCATCGTATCATCCTATGGAGAAAGGATTGCATGATCTTTCGAACGCCACTGACACCGCGTCATCCGACTCCTCGTCGAAGTCCGCCACCGAGTCAGCATACTCCCGCTCCTCCAAGTCCACCAATGCATCAAGCCACTCCTCCTCCAAGTCCGGCACAGCTTCAGGCCACTCCTCCTCCTCCAAGTTCGGCAAAGCGTCAGGCCACTCCTCCTCCAAGTCCGGCACAGTTTCAGGCCACTCCTCCTCCTCCAACTCAGCCACATCAGCCGTCTTCACCGCCTCAGCAATCACGGAAGAGAACCGCCTCAGCTATGGTGCATAGCGGTACAAGTCGAGGTAGTACTGGAGGTACAGGCGGAGGCAAGCAATTTCAATATGGTCCAAGCAACCTCGCACCTCTTCCGCAGAGGCCTTACGACAAATCCGAGGAGAAAAATGCAACCATATCAAAGGCCAAGGTGGAATCCCATTTTGCACCGAAACCGCCACCGCCGCCAAGGGAGAAATTTCCTGAGGAAAAGATTGACCACTTCATTCGTATGGCTAGAGCACCAGCTCCCAAGCCTGTTGACACAGACTGTGAGCGCCACCTTAGGAAGTTAAATCGAGCATGTCTACAGAAAGAGGCGAGCTCGAGCTCGAGCAAATCAGCTGGAAAAACATGCGGTAAAACCGTTCCCCAGCTGGGAGAACAGGCGGCGCAATCAATCCCCCCGCTTGTTGTGCCAACAACACATGAGAGTAGGCGCACCCAATATTATTGTGGGCAAACCGTTTACGTTCTCGAGCTGGGCGATGTGGTAATAACCGAGGAGCATATTGAGCAGGCTGAAATGCTCAAGATCACAGTTGGACAACTTCTCGATATCGAGCCCATGTCTCCGACTAGAGAGGAAGAAATAAAACAGAAATATGTCCGGGGCCAACCTTTGGTCGAGCCAGACGAGGTCAAGAAGCTCCCAACGAGAATGTATGAATTGCATCAATGGTACATGGACATTACCAAGATTTCCAATCGAGAGTCCCTCATGGTGAATGTCAAGAAGGATCATTACTACCATGAGAAAGCTGTGTCCATTGACTATTCAGAACTATTTCAATTATACAATCAAGACGCACTCGACAAATCTATCGTCAGTTGCTATTGTCTGTAAGTGATTTCTTTCTGTAATTTAAGTCTCAAGCTAGCTGTAGTGATCATTTTGATCAATCATTACCTGTAATTATCCTCACTATACTCTTTTATGTGGTATTATGCAGGATGAAGATTTATGAAATGAAAAAAGGTGGACGCTATGGCATTGGGTTCGTTGACCAAAATACCATTGATGAATACACATGGAAATTAGATCCATATTACGAAAAAAGTGTAGAGGAAAGCATGCTAGAGTTCTTCAAGCGCCTCAAATACAATGAAGATATACTACTTCCTTACAACTTCGAGTGAGTCACACTGTCTTGTACTACAAATTCTGTTTTTGCCTACTAGCTAGCTACATGTTTTTGCTTACATATGACCGCTTAATTAAGACATGCAAACGTGTGTGCATGCAGATTTCACTGGATCTTGTTAATCATTAAAGTTGATGAAGGAATAGTTGAAGTACTAGACTCACTACTTAAGAAACCAACTGACTACACCATCGTGAAGGGGATAGTCAACAGGTAATTTCAATCATTATTAACTATATCTTGGCCTATTTAATTAGTTCGTCATTTCTTGATAACAACTATTTAATAACCCATTTATTCATTTTCTTTGTCGGCGGGCAGGGCTTGGGAAAAGTTCATCAGCGTCACTCCAGGCCAGTGGAAACAAAATCTGAAATGGTATCGACCCATGGTAAGTAATTAAGTAGTACTAGCTAGCTGCCATCTCTTTAATTATCATGCTTGATTAATTATTATCTGATCAAATTCCATTCTCATAAAGGCCTTGAAGCAGGCGCCGGGGAATAATCTGTGTGCATACTACGTTTGCGAGAACATTCGCATGATGGCGTCCGAAAGGAGCAGATCTCAAAGACAGGAGTGGGTACGTTTGTCAGAACACTATTCACAATTTTTACACCAATATCGATATCTAGTCACACAACTAATACACATGCATATTGATCTCCTTCTTAATAGTTCAAAGAGGTGCGGGAGAAGCTCCTACCAAAGGACCGCATAGAAGCAATTCAAGAGGAAATAGCGGGATTTTTGCTCGACCGGGTCATAGATCCCAAAGGAGAATACTTTTACCCGCTACCGCCCCCATGAACCACTTCCAATTGTTATCGTGCTTCGAAGGCACCAATTAGGCTAATGCCACTGGCTCCGAAGGCACCAATTAGGAGAAATTGTATATAGCTAGCTAATTGTATATATATACATGTGTGTATATATGTGTGAATTAATTAATGGTGGTTGTGAGACATTCGATGATATATATATATATGATTGGTTCTACTAGAAATTCTATTTATATATATGCATAACGTTTACAATATGTTGTATCGTAAAATACCAGCAAACGAAAAAAATTAAATGGAAAAAAAAAATTAAATGAAAAAGAAATCATAAACCCAAAACCCCCCAACCTTTTAATACCGGTTGGTGTCACCAACCGGTACTAAAGGGCTCCCTACCCCCGGAGCTGGCTCGTGCCACGTGGTTGCCCTTTAGCACCAGTTCGTGCTGAACCAGTACTAAAAGGGGGGACCTTTAGTGCCCACACTTTAGTGCCGGTTACCGAACCGGCACTAAAGGGCCTTATGAACCGGTGCTATTGCTCGGTTCTGCACTAGTGGTGGTAGGTATGTAAATGGTAAAACCAAGGTTGGGCCTTTCTGGAGGAGTTTTATTCAAAGCGAACTGTCAAGGGGTTCCCATAACACCCAACCGCGTAAGGAACGCAAAATCAAGGAACATAACACCGGTATGGCGGAAACTAGGGCGACAAGAGTGGAACAAAACACCAGGCAAAAGGCCGAGCCTTCCACCCTTTACCAAGTATATAGATGCATTAATTAAATAAGAGATATTGTGATATCCCAACATATCGATGTTCCAACATGGAACAATCTTTGACTTCACCTGCAACTAACAACGCTACAAGAGGGGCTGAGCAAAAGCAGTAACTTAGCCAAACAACGGTTTGCTAGGAAGGTGGGTTAGAGGCTTGACATGGCAATACGGGAGGCATGATATAACAAGTGGTAGGTAGCGTGACATAGCGATAGAGCGAACAACTAGCAAGCAAAGATAGAAGTGATTACGAGGGCATGGTCATCTTGCCTGAGATCCCGCAAGGAAGAAGAACGAGTCCAAGAAGAAGAAAAACGGACGTAGTTGAACGAATCCTCACACACACGATGTTACCAAAACTAACAAGAAGAAGCAATGCCGAAAAGGAGCAAACAACATTGTAAACAACCAAGCATAAACATGGCATGATGCATAATCAAGTATGATGCATGTTCGGTTTAAAGAGTCATGGCATGGCAAAGTGCAACAAACAATACTACCAGATCTTGGGTTCCGGCAAACCCCTCAAGGTTCGAACACTGGGGCGCGCGTGAAGATCTCCCCCTACCGATCCGCGTCCTAGCTTCGCTAAGATCTCATGGGCTAACTCGACGAACTCGCTACACAGACACAAGATTTATACTGGTTCGGGCCACCTTTGTGGTGTAATAGCCTACTCCAGTGTGGTGTGGTGGATTGCCTCTTGGGCTGAGGATGAACAGTACAAGGGGAAGAACAGCCTCCTGAGGCGAGGTGTTCTTGTGATTGGTGTACTTGTGGTTGTTCGAATCTCTTCTCCCCTTCCCAGCTATGGTGGTGGCTAGTCCTATTTATAGAGGCCCTAGTCCTCTTCCCAAATATTGAGCGGGAAGGGAGCCAACAAATGCCAATTTGAAAGGGGACAACTAGTACAGCTTATCCTGACAAAAGCAGTCTTCGCCTGCAAAAGGCTCTGGTGGTGACGCCACCTTGGGCTCCATGGTGACCTCCGTCTTGTCGTCCTGCTGGTCTTGGTCTCGTTGCACTGATATGGAAACCTTTGCTTGACGCAACGGTACTCCGTGCCTGTGCTTGCTTCCTTAGCACCAAAGAGGAAACATGGACACTGTGCGCGCTAGTGCCCGCCTGGCGCCTGCCTGATCTTGATCGTCATGGCTCACGTCATTGAAACCTCGCGAGGTTTACCTTGCCTTGAACTCTCTGCTCCTCGCGAGCTAGCCTGGTGAGGCTGCTCCCGAGGAGGTCTTGTGTCGTCCGCCTCGTGAGGCTTGGCCCCTCGTGAGGGTCTTGAGTGCTTGTTGGTGAAGATGGGCCGTACGGGCCCGCTCGCAGAGCCACGCCATGGGCCGCAGGCAGGCAAGTCTGGGGACCCCCATTCCTAGAACGCCGACAGTAGCCCCCGGGCCCAAGGCGCGCTTGGGCTTGGCTTTGAGGCAAAGTCAAAGGGCAAGTGCGGAGGGCCGCGGGCCCCAATATCCTGCAGCCTTGGTCGACGCATGGCGGTTGATTGGACGTGGGCGTCTCCGCTTCCCCACGCTGCCTTGATACCCACCTAGCTAGGCGGCCACCACGGTCTACACGGTTTCCCTCCTGTTGTTGCCGCGCACTCTCCAATTCTTTCGCTTCCTCGTAGCTCAGCCTCTCCCCCCGATCTGATCTGAGCTCAATCTTCCCATCGCCATGGCACCGGACTAGTCGGAGAAAGGGAAGAGTCCCCAGTCCTCCGCCGAGCTGTGCCCGGCCGCTGAGCCTGCCGTTGGCAGGTCGCTGGTGCTCAACCAGGAAGCCATGGACAAGGTGCGTCCCATGCTCGCCTCAATCTTCAATGAGTGGGGAAGGACGGTGGCCTGGCCTGCATCTCATGCTCGCGTCGACCGACAGCCATCATGGTCCCATTCTTCATCGACGCCCTTTGGGCTGGCTTGGTTCCTCCTTTCTCCGCCTTCTTCAACATTGTGCTTGCACATTATCAGATCCACATGCTGCACCTTGATCCCCAATCCGTGACCCTTCTCGCCCTCTTCGCCTTTGTTTGCGAGGCCATGGTAGGCATTGCCCCTTCAGTGGCCCTTCTCCGCCAGTTCTTCTCGCTGCACCTGATTGATCCCCGACAAAGCTTAGGATGCCTGAGCTTTCAGGCCGTGGCGGCGACGGCCGACGCGGGGATTGACTTCGAGCTCCCACCATCCTGGTGGGTATTTGTTGATATCAGAGTGCTCAACCCCCTGCTCTCTTCTCCGTCAGCGCCTGCTATTCCCAACTCTGGTTGGTGCCACCAAAGGCTCGCCGATTCGTGCCTTGCCCCTGTCTGGCTCAGGATGAAGAGGCTCAAGGACCTTGATGTGACTGCGCCTATGGTGGTGAAGGAGTTCGTCAGGCGCCGAATCGCTCCGCTTCAGCGCCACTCTCGACCAATGTGGGCCTTGCTCAACAGCAAGGACCATATGAGACTTCAGGAGTCCGGGCTCCCCCTCGAGGCGCGGCGGACGGTGCTCGAGGTCCTGACGGGTGTCCCGTTGCCAGATGACATGCCGAGGAAGAGTTGCCTTCTGTACCGCTGCTTGAACAAGGCGACATTCGCGGAGCAGATGCCTTCCTTCGATGAGTGGGGGCTGCGTCCAGTCGGCCTTTGATACGTCTCCAACGTATCTATAATTTTTTATTGTTCCATGCTATTATATTATCAACCTTGGATGTTTTATATGCATTTATATGCTATTTTATATGATTTTTGGGATTAACCTATTAACCTAGAGCCCAGTGCCAGTTTCTGTATTTTCCTTGTTTAAGAGCATCGCAGAAAAGGAAAATCAAATGGAGTCCAATTGACCTGAAACTTCACGGAACTTATTTTTGGAAGGAAAGCAACCCGGGAGACTTGGAGTCCACGTAAGGGAAGCAACGAGGAAGCCACAAGGCAGGGGGGCGTGCCCACCCCCTGGGCGCGCCCTCCACCCTCGTGGGCCCCTCGTGGCTCCCCTGACGTACTTCTTCCGCCTATATATCTCCATATACCCTAAAACGATCAGGGAGAACAATAGATCGGGAGTTCCGCCGCCAGAAGCCTCCGTAGCCACCGAAAACCAATCTAGACCCGTTCCGGCACCCTGCCAGAGGGGGAAATCCCTCTTCGGTGGTCATCTTCATCATCCAGGTGCTCTCCATGATGAGGAGGGAGTAGTTCTCCCTCGGGGCTGAGGGTATGTACCAGTAGCTATGTGTTTGATCTCTCTCTCTCTCGTGTTCTTGAGGTGTTACGATCTTGATGTATCGCGAGCTTTGCTATTATATTTGGATCCTATGATGTTTTCTCCCCTATACTCTCTTGTAATGGATTTAGTTTCCCCTTTGAAGTTATCTTATCGGATTGAGTCTTTAAAGATTTGAGAACACTTGATGCATGTCTTGTCGTTTGTATCTGTGGTGACAATGGGATACCACGTGATTCACTTGATTTCTCCCCTATACTCTCTTGTAATGGATTTAGTTTCCCCTTTGAAGTTATCTTATCGGATTGAGTCTTTAAAGATTTGAGAACACTTGATGCATGTCTTGTCGTTTGTATCTGTGGTGACAATGGGATACCACGTGATTCACTTGATTTCTCCCCTATACTCTCTTGTAATGGATTTAGTTTCCCCTTTGAAGTTATCTTATCGGATTGAGTCTTTAAAGATTTGAGAACACTTGATGCATGTCTTGTCGTTTGTATCTGTGGTGACAATGGGATACCACGTGATTCACTTGATTAACTTTGAGGTGGTTTCGTACCCTACCATAATCTCTTCGTTCGTTCTCTGCTATTAGTGACTTTGGAGTGACTCTTTGTTGCATGTTGAGGGATAGTTATGTGACCCAATTATGTTATTATTGTTGAGAGAACTTGCACTAGTGAAAGTATGAACCCTAGGCCTTGTTTCAACGCATTGCAATACCATTTACGCTCACTTTTATCATTAGTTACCTTGCTGTTTTTATATTTTCAGGTTATAAAAACCTTTATCTACCATCCATATTGCACTTGTATCACCATCTGTTCGCTGAACTAGTGCACCTATACAATTTACCATTGTATTGGGTGTGTTGGGGACACAAGAGAATCTTTGTTATTTGGTTGCAGGGTTGCTTGAGAGAGACCATCTTCATCCTACGCCTCCTACGGATTGATAAACCTTAGGTCATCCACTTGAGGGAAATTTGCTACTGTCCTACAAACCTCTGCACTTGGAGGCCCAACAACGTCTACAAGAAAAAGGTTGTGTAGTAGACATCAAGCTCTTTTCTGGCGCCATTGCCGGGGAGGTGAGTGCTTGAAGGTATATCTTTAGATTTTGCAATCGAGTCTTTTAGTTTCTTGTTTTATCACTAGTTTAGTTTATAAAAGAAAATTAAAAAAATATGGAATTGAGTTTGCCTCATACGCTTCATCTTTTTAATATCTTTCGTGAGTATGATGGAAAGGAAAATTGTGCCAAAGTGTTAGAATAAGAATGCATTAAAATGTTTGGCACTAAATATTTGAATGATGAGCATTATTGCAATGTTGTTAGTATGAATTCCTTGAATATCCATGATGCTAGTGATATGCAAAGCCACAAGCTTGGGGAAGCTATGTTTGATGAAGATGATATTTTTTGTCCCCCAAGTTTTGATGAGCAAATTTATTATGATGAAATCATGCCTCCTATTTATGATGATTATATTGATGAAAGTGGATTTGGAGAGGTCATGACTTTATTTTGTGATGAATCCACTATTCCGGAAGAGGTTCCAATTGATTATGAGAACAAAGTTGCTATATATGATGATTATTGTGATGACTTGTATGCTATAAAGAATAATGATATCCATGAAACTTGTCGTCATTATTTTAGTTTTCAATTGGATTATGCCTCATGAGGGAGTCCTGGATTAGGGGGTGTCCGGATGGCCGGACTATACCTTCAGCCGGACTACTGGACTATGAAGATACAAGATTGAAGACTTCATCCCGTGTCCGGAAGGGACTTTCCTTGGCGTGGAAGGCAAGCTTGGCGATACGGATATGTAGATCTCCTACCATTGTAACCGACTTTGTGTAACCCTAACCCTATCCGGTGTCTATATAAACCAGAGGGTTTTAGTCCGTAGGACAACATACAAAACAACAATCATACCATAGGCTACCTTCTAGGGTTTAGCCTCTCCGATCTCATGGTAGATCTACTCTTGTACTACCCATATCATCAATATTAATCAAGCACGACGTAGGGTTTTACCTCCATCAAGAGGGCCCGAACCTGGGTAAAACTTCGTGTCCCTTGCCTCCTATTACCATCTGGCCTAGACGCACAGTTCGGGACCCCCTACCCGAGATCTGCCGGTTTTGACACCGACATTGGTGCTTTCATTGAGAGTTCCTCTGTGTCGTCGCCGTCAGGCTTGATGGCTCCCATGATCATCAATAGCGATGCAGTCCAGGGTGAGACCTTCCTCCCCGGACAGATCTTCGTCTTCGGCGGCTTCGCACTGCGGGCCAATTCACTTGGCCATCTGGAGCAGATCGAAATCTACGCCCCTAGCCATCAGGTCAGATTTGGAAGTTTAAACTACATGGCTGACATCCGCAGGGACTTGATCCTCAACGGATTCGAGCCACTACCGAGCGCGCCGCACTGTCACGACGAGCATGATCTAGCTCTACCGCCGAACAGTGCCCTGGAGGCCGCACCCGCATCAGCTTCGACCCTTAATTCGGAGCCAACTGCGCCGATCGAGGATGGGTGGTTGGACGCCGCCTCGAGGGCTGCGATCCCAACAGCGATCGAGACGAACACCAGCCCCGCACTCCGCGAGACTCGCGACTCCAAGGAGCTGGACTCCGAGCCCTCCGCGCCCCTGCCGATCGAATCTGATTGGGCGCCGGTCATGGAGTTTACTGCCGCGGATATCTTTCAGCACTCACCTTTCGGCGATATTCTGAAGACACTAAAGTCTCGCTCTTTATCAAGAGAGCCCTGGCCGGACTACAGTCAGCAAGGTTGGGATACGGATGATGAAGAAATTCAAAGCCCACCCACCATCCACTTTGTAGCCACTATCGACGATTTACCTGACATGCTCGACTTCGACTTCGAAGACATCGACAGTATGGACGCTGATGCAGGAGACGATGAAGAACCAGCGCCTATTGGGCCCTGGAAAGCCACCTCTTCATATGACATATACATGGTGGACACCCCAAAAGAAGGAGATGGCGATGGAACAGCGGAGGATGACCCCTCCAAGAAGCAGCCTAAGCGTCGGCGTCAGTGGCGCCGCTCAAAATCCCGCCAAAGCAAATACGGTGATTCCAGCATGGCAGATAATAATACTCCGGATAGTGCCGAAGAAAACCCCCTCCAGCAAGATTCAGCACAGGAGGATGGAGAAGCCAGCCCTCATGAGAGAGTGGCAGACAGAGAGGTCGAGGACGATAACTATACGCCTCCCTCCGAAGACGAGGCAAGCCTCAACGACGACGAATTCGTCGTGCTAGAGGATCCCGTCGAGCAAGAGCGTTTTCAACGCAGGCTTATGGCCACGGCAAGAAGCCTCAAGAAAAAACAGCAGCAACTTAGAGCTGATCAAGATTTGCTAGTCGACAGATGGACTGAAGTCCTTGTGGCCGAAGAGCATAAACTCGAACGCCCCTCCAAGAGCTACCCAAAGCACAGGTTGCTACCCCGATTAGAGGAGGAAGCACTTAAACCTACATCACCAGATAGGGCCGATCGGCCACCTCGTGGCCGCGACAGAGAGGCCTCTCGGCCCTCCACTCAAGCCGCACCATGTACCAAGGGACGGGAAAATGCGCCAGACCTGCGAGATATGTTGGAGGACAAGGTAAGGCACACAAGATCGATCTACGGATCGAGTGGGCGCCCCACGACTCGAGACGATAACCGTCACGCCGGACACAAATCCGGTAGGGCCGAACATAGTAGACAAAGCTCATTGGAGCTACGTCGTGATATAGCCCAATACAAAGGCGTCGCACACCCACTATGCTTCACAAACGAAGTAATGGATCATCAAAGCCTCGAGGGTTTCAAACCCGTAAACATCGAATCATATGATGCCACAACAGACCCTGCGGTATGGATCGAGGATTACCTCCTTCATATCCACATGGCCCGCGGCGATGATCTCCACGCCATGAAATACCTCCCACTCAAGCTTAAAGGACCAGCTCAGCATTGGCTTAACAGCTTGCCAACAGGATCAATCAGTTGTTGGGAGGACCTAGAAGCCACATTCCTCGACAATTTCCAGGGCACTTATGTGCGACCACCAGACGCCGATGACCTAAGCCACGTAATTCAGTAGCCAGAGGAATCGGCCAGGCAATTCTGGACACGGTTCCTAACAAAGAAAAATCAAATAGTGGATTGTCCGGACGCAGAGGCCCTAGCAGCCTTCAAGCACAATATCCGTGACGAGTGGCTTACCCGGCACCTTGGACAGGAAAAGTCGAAATCTATGGCAGCCCTCACGACACTCATGACCCGCTTTTGCGTGGGAGAAGATAGCTGGCTTGCTCGTAGCAACAATATGACCAAGAACCCTGGCAATTCGGATACCAGGGATAGTAGTGGCAGGTCGCGTCGCAACAAGCAGAGCGCCGCATTAACGGCGACAATGCTGAGGATACGGCAGTTAATGCCGGATTCAGAGGCTATAAATCCGGTCAGCGGAAAAATCAATTCAAAAGAAATCCTAAGGGCCCGTCCAGTTTGGACCGAATACTCGACCGCTTGTTGCCAGATACATGGCACCCCCGAAAAGCCGGCCAATCACACCAACAGGGATTGTTGGGTGTTCAAGCAGGCAGGCAAGTTAAATGCCGAAAATAAAGACAAGGGGCTGCATAGCGATGATGACGAAGAGCCCCGGCCGCCGAACAACAGTGGACAGAAGGGTTTTCCCCCACAAGTGCGGACGGTGAACATGATATACGCAACCCACATCCCCAAGAGGGAGCGGAAGCGCGCGTTAAGGGACGTATACGCGGTAGAGCCAGTCGCCCCAAAGTTCAACCCATGGTCCTCCTGCCCGATCACCTTTGATCGAAGGGACCATCCCACTAGCACCCGTCATGGCGGATTCTGTTGGGTAACGTAGTAATTTCACAATTTTCCTACGCACACGCAATATCATGGTGATGCATAGCAACGAGAGGGGAGAGTGTTGTCTACGTACCCTCGTAGACCGGCAACGGAAGTGTTGACACAACATAGAGGAAGTAGTCGTACGTCTTCCCGATCCGACCGATCCAAGTACCGAAACTAGGGCACCTCCGAGTTCTAGCACACGTTCATCTCGATGACGATCCCCGGACTCCGATCTAGCAAAGTGTTGGGGAAGAGTTCCGTCAGCACGACGGCGTGGTGACGATCTTGATGTTCTACCGTCGCAGGGCTTCGCCTAAGCACCGCTACAATATTATCGAGGATTATGGTGGAGGGGGGCACCGCACACGGCTAAGAGAACGATCACGAAGATCAACTTGTGTGTCTAGGGGTGCCCCCTGCCCCCGTATATAAAGGAGCAAGGGGAGGAGGCCGGCCGGCCCTATTGGCGCGCCACAGAGGAGTCCTCCTCCTAGTAGGAGTAGGACTCCTACTAGGAGGGGGAAAGGAAGTGGGGAGGGAGAAGGAAAGGGGGGCGCCGCCCCCCCTCTCCTAGTCCAATTCAGACCAGGGGGAGGAGGCGTGCAGCCCACCCTGGCTGCCCCTCTCTCTCTCTCCACTAAGGCCCATATGGCTCATTACTTCTCCCGGGGGGTTCCGATTACCCTCCGGCTCTCCGGTTTTCTCCGAAATCGTCCGGAACACTTCCGGTGTCCGAATATAGCCGTCCAATATATCAATCTTTATGTCTCGGCCATTTCGAGACTCCTCGTCATGTTCGTGATCACATACGGGACTCCGAACTAACTTCGGTACATCAAAACTCATAATATAACTGTCATCGAAACCTTAAGCGTGCGGACCCTATGGGTTCGAGAACAATGTAGACATGACCGAGACATGTCTCTGGTCAATAACCAATAGCGGAACCTGGATGCTCATATTGGCTCCCACATATTCTACGAAGATCTTTATCGGTCAGACCGCAGAACAACATACGGTGTTCCCTTTGTCATCGGTATGTTACTTGCCCGAGATTCAATCGTCGGTATCTTAATACCTAGTTCAATCTCGTTACTGGCAAGTCTCTTTACTCGTTTCGTAATACATCATCTCTCAACTAACTCATTAGTTGCAATGCTTGCAAAGCTTATGTGGTGTGCATTACCGAGAGGGCCCAGAGATACCTCTCCGACAATCGGAGTGACAAATCCTAATCTCGAAATACGCCAACCCAACATGTACCTTTGGAGACACCTGTAGAGCTCCTTTATAATCACCCAGTTACGTTGTGACGTTTGGTAGCACACAAAGTGTTCCTCCGATAAACGGGAGTTGCATAATCTCATAGTCATAGGAACATGTATAAGTCATGAAGAAAGCAATAGCAACATACTAAACGATCGAGTGCTAAGCTAACGGAATGGGTCAAGTCAATCACATCATTCTTCTAATGATGTGATCCCGTTAATCAAATAACAACTCTTTTGTTCATGGTTAGGAAACATAACCATCTTCGATTAACGAGCTAGTCAAGTAGAGGCATACTAGTGACACTCTGTTTGTCTATGTATTCACACATGTATTATGTTTCCAGTTAATACAATTGAATAATAAACATTTATCATGATATAAGGAAATAAATAATAACTTTATTATTGCCTCTAGGGCATATTTCCTTCAGTCTCCCACTTGCACTAGAGTCAATAATCTAGTTCACATCGCCATGTGATTCAACACTAATAGTTCACATCACCATGTGATTAACACCCATAGTTCACATCTTCATGTGACCTATACCCAAAGGGTTTACTAGAGTCAGTAATCTAGTTCACATCGTTTATGTGATTAACACCCAAAGAGTACTAAGGTGTGATCATGTTTTGCTTGTGAGATAATTTTAGTCAACGGGTCTGTCACATACAGATCCGTAAGTATTTTGCGAATTCTATGTCTACAATGCTCTGCACGGAGCTACTCTAGCTAATTGCTCCCACTTTCAATATGTATCTAGATAGAGACTTAGAGTCATCCAGATCTGTGTCAAAACTTGCATCGACGTAACTTTTTACGATGAACCTTTTGTCACCTCCATAATTGAGAAATATTTCCCTATTCCACTAAGGATAATTTTGACCGCTGTCCAGTGATCTACTCTTAGATCACTATTGTACTCCCTTACTTAACACAGTGTAGGGTATACAATAGATCTGGTACACAGCATGGCATACTTTATAGAACCTATGGTTGAGGCATAGGGAATTACTTTCATTCTCTTTCTATCTTCTGCCGTGGTCGGGCTTTGAATCTTACTCAATTTCACACCTTGTAACACAGCCAAGAACTCTTTCTTTAACTGTTCCAATTTTTGAACTACTTCAAAAATATTGTCAAGGTATGTACTCATTGAAAAAAAAACTTATCAAGCGTCTTGATCTATCTCTATAGATCTTGATGCTTAATATGTAAGCAGCTTCACCGAGGTCTTTCTTTGAAAAACTTCTTTCAAAACACTCCTTTATGCTTTGCAGAATAATTCTACATTATTTCCGATCAACAATATGTCATTCACATATACTTATCAGAAATGCTGTAGTGCTCCCACTCACTTTCTTGTAAATACAGGCTTCACCGCAAGTCTGTATAAAACTATATGCTTTGATCATCTCATCAAAGCGCATATTCCAACTCCGAGATGCTTGCACCAGTCCATAGATGGATCGCTGGAGCTTGCACATTTTGTTACACCTTTAGGATTGACAAAACCTTCTGGTTGCATCATATACAATAAATCCATTAAGGAATGCAGTTTTGTTTATCCATTTGCCAGATTTCATAAAATGCGGCAATTGCTAACATGATTCGGACAGACTTAAGCATAGATACGAGTGAGAAACTCTCATCGTAGTCAACACCTTGAACTTGTCGAAAACCTTTTGCGACAATTCTAGCTTTGTAGATAGTAACACTACTCTCAGCGTCCGTCTTCCTCTTGAAGATCCATTTAATCTCAATGGCTTGCCGAACAATGGGCAAGTCAACCAAAGTCCATACTGTGTTCTCATACATGGATCCTATCTCAGATTTCATGGCCTCAAGCCATTTTGCGGAATCTGGGCTCATCATCGCTTCCTCATAGTTCGTAGGCTCGTCATGGTCAAGTAACATGACCTCCAGAACTGGATTACCGTACCACTCTGGTGCGGCTCTCACTCTGGTTTTACCTACGAGGTTCGGTAGTAACTTGATCTGAAGTTACATGATCATCATCATTAGCTTCCTCACTAATCGGTCTAGTAGTCACAGGAACAGATTTCTGTGATGAACTACTTTCCAATAAGGGAGCAGGTACAATTACCTCATCAAGTTCTACTTTCCTCCCACTCAATTCTTTCGAGAGAAACTCCTTCTCTAGAAAGGATCCATTCTCAGCAATGAATAACTTGCCTTCGGATCTGTGATAGAAGGTGTACCCAACAGTCTCCTTTGGGTATCCTGTGAAGACATATTTCTCTGATTTGGGTTTGAGCTTATCAGGATGAAACTTTTTCATATAAGCATCACAACCCCAAACTTTAAGAAACGACAACTTTGGTTTCTTGCCAAACCACAGTTCAGATTGTGTCGTCTCAACGGACTTAGATGGTGACATAGATGGTGCCCTTTTAAACGTGAATGCAGCTGTCTTTAATGCATAACCCCAAAACGATGTTGGTAAATCTGTAAGAAACATCATAGATTGCACTATATCCAATAAAGTACGGTTATGACGTTCGGACACACCATTATGCTGTGGTGTTCCAGGTGGCACGAATTTGTGAAACTATTCCACATAGTTTTAATTGAAGACCAAACTCGTAACTCAAATATTTGTCTCTGCGATCAGATCGTAGAAACCTTATCTTCTTGTCATGATGATTTTCCACTTCACTCTGAAATTCTTTGAACTGTTCAAATGTTTCAGACTTATGTTTCATCAAGTAGATATACTCATATCTGCTCAAATCATCTGTGAAGATCAGAAAATAATGATACCTGCCACGAGCCTCAATATTCATCGGACCACATACATCAGTATGTATGATTTCCAACAAATCTGTTGCTCGCTCCATTGTTCTGGAGAACGGAGTCTTAGTCATCTTGCCCATGAGGCATGGTTCGCAAGCATCAACTGATTCATAATCAAGTGATTCCAAAAGCCCATCAGCATGGATTTTCTTCTTGCGCTTTACACCAATATGACCTAAACGGCACTGCCACAAATAAATTGCACCATCATTATTAACTTTGCATCTTTTGGTTTCAATATTATGAATATGTGTATCACTACAATCGAGATCCAACGAACCATTTTCGTTGGGTGTGTAACCATATAAGGTTTTATTCATGTAAACATAACAACAATTTATTCTCTTACTTAAATGAATAACCGTATTGCAATAAACATGATCAAATCATATTCATGCTCAACGCAAACACCAAATAACACTTATTTAGGTTCAACATTAATCCCGAAAGTATAGGGCGTGTGCGATGATGATCATATCAATCTTGGAACCACTTCCAACACACATCGTCACTTCACCCTTAACTAGTCTCTGTTATTCTGCAACTCCTGTTTCGAGTTACTAATCTTAGCAACTGAACCAGTATCAAATACCGAGGGGTTTCTACGGACACTAGTAAAATACACATCAACAATCTGTATATCAAATATACCTTTGTTCACTTTGCCATCCTTCTTATCCGCCAAATACTTGGGGCAGTTCCGCTTCCAGTGACCAGTCCCTTTGCAGTAGAAGCACTTAGTCTCAGGCTTAGGACCAGACTTGGGCTTCTTCACTTGAGCGGCAACTTGCTTGCCGTTCCTCTTGAGGTTCCCCTTCTTCCCTTTGCCCTTTTTTTAAAACTAGTGGTCTTGTCTACCATCAACACTTGATATTTTTCTTGATTTCTACCTTTGTCGATTTCAACATTACGAAGAGCTTGGGAATCGTTTCCGTTATCCCTTGCATATCATAGTTCATCACGAAGTTCTACTAACTTGGTGATGGTGACTAGAGAATTCTGTCAATCACTATTTTATATGGAAGATTAACTCCCACTTGATTCAAGCGATTGTAGTACCCAGACAATCTGAGCACATGCTCACTGCTTGAGCTATTCTCCTCCATCTTTTAGCTATAGAACTTATTGGAGACTTCATATCTCTCAACTCGGGTATTTGCTTGAAATATTAACTTCAACTCCTGGAACATCTCATATGGTCCATGACGTTCAAAACGTCTTTGAAATCTCGATTCTAAGCCGTTTAAGCATGGTGCACTAAACTATCAAGTAGTCATCATATTGAGCTAGCCAAACGTTCATAACGTCTGCATCTGCTCCTGCAATAGGTCTGTCACCTAGCGGTGCATCAAGGACATAATTCTTCTATGCAGCAATGAGGATAAACCTCATATCACGGATCCAATCCGCATCATTGCTACTAACATCATTCAACTTAGTTTTCTCTAGGAACATATCAAAATAAACACAGGGAAGCAACAACGCGAGCTATTGATCTACAACATGATTTGCAAAATACTATCAGGACTAAGTTCATGATAAATTAAAGTTCAATTAATCATATTACTTAAGAACTCCCACTTAGATAGACATCCCTCTAATCCTCTAAGTGATCACGTGATCCAAATCAACTAAACCATGTCCGATCATCACGTGAGATGGAGTAGCTTCATTGGTGAACATCACTATGTTGATCATATCTACTATATGATTCACGCTCGACCTTTCGGTCTCCCTGTTCCGAGGCCATATCTGTATATGCTTGGCTCGTCAAGTATAACCTGAGTATTCCGCGTGTGCAACTGTTTTGCACCCGTTGTATTTGAACGTAGAGCCTATCACACCCGATCATCACGTGGTGTCTCAGCACGAAGAACTTTCGCAACGGTGCATACTCAGGGAGAACACTTCTTGATAATTAGTGAGAGATCATCTTAAAATTCTACCATCAAACTAAGCAAAATAAGACGTATAAAAGATAAACATCATATGCAATCAAAATATGTGGCATGATATGGCCATCATCATCTTGCGCCTTTGATTTCCATCTCCAAAGTACTGTCATGATCTCTATCATCACCGGCATGACACCATGATCTCCATCATCTTGATCTATATCAATGTGTCATCACGTGGTCGTCTCGCCAACAATTGCTCTTGCAACTATTGCTATCGCATAGCGATAAACTAAAGCAATTATTGGGCGCTTGCATCTTATGCAATAGCGAGACAACCATAAGGATTTTGCCAGTTGTCGATAACTTCAACAAAACATGATCATCTCATACAACAACTTATATCTCATCACGTCTTGACCATATCACATCACAACATGCCCTGCAAAAACAAGTTAGACGTCCTCTACTTTGTTGTTGCAAGTTTACGTGGCTGCTACGGGCTTAGCAAGAACCGTTCTTACCTATGCATCAAAACCACAACGATAGTTTGTCAAGTAGGTGTTGTTTTAACCTTCGCAAGGACCGGGCGTAGCCACACTCGGTTCAACTAAAGTTGGAGAAACTGACACCCGCCAGCCACCTGTGTGCAAAGCACGTCGGTAGAACCAGTCTCGCGTAAGCGTACGCGTAATGTCGGTCCGGGCCGCTTCATCCAACAATACCGCTGAACAAAAGTATGACATGCTGGTAAGCAGTATGACTTATATCACCCACAACACACTTGTGTTCTACTCGTGCACAACATCAATGCATAAAACCTAGGCTCGGATGCCACTGTTGGGTAACGTAGTAATTTCAAAATTTTCCTACACACACGCAAGATCATGGTGATGCATAGCAACGAGAGGGGAGAGTGTTGTCTATGTACCCTCGTAGACCGGCAACGGAAGTGTTGACACAACGTAGAGGAAGTAGTCGTACATCTTCCCAATCTGACCGATCCAAGTATCGAAACTACGGCACCTCCGAGTTCTAGCACACATTCAGCTCGATGACGATTCCCGGACACCGATCCAGCAAAGTGTCGGGGAAGAGTTCCGTCAGCACGACGGCATGGCGACGATCTTGATGTTCTACCGTCGCAGGGCTTCGCCTAACCACCGCTACAATATTATCAAGGATTATGGTGGAGGGGGGGACCGCACACGGCTAAGAGAACGATCACGAAGATCAACTTGTGTGTCTAGGGGTGCCCCCTGCCCCCGTATATAAAGGAGCAAGGGGAGGAGGCCGGCCGGCCCTATTGGCGCGCCAAGGAGGAGTCCTCCTCCTAGTAGGAGCAGGACTCCTACTAGGAGGGGGAAAGGAAGTGGGGAGGGAGAAGGAAAGGGGAGCGCCGCCCCCCTCTCCTAGTCCAATTTGGACCAGGGGGAGGAGGTGCGCGGCCCACCCTGGCTGCCCCTCTCTCTCTCCACTAAGGCCCATATGGCCCATTACTTCTCCCGGGGGGTTCCGGTAACCCTCCGGCTCTCCAGTTTTCTCCGAAATCACCTGGAACACTTCCGGTGTACGAATATAGCCGTCCAATATATCAATCTTTATGTCTCGACCATTTCAAGACTCCTCGTCATGTCCGTGATCACATCCGGGACTCTGAACTAACTTCGGTACATCAAAACTCATAAACTCATAATATAACTGTCATCGAAACCTTAAGCGTGCGGACCCTACGAGTTCGAGAACAATGTAGACATGACCGAGACATGTCTCCGGTCAATAACCAATAGCGGAACCTGGATGCTCATATTGGCTCCCACATATTCTACGAAGATCTTTATCGGTCAGACCGCATAACAACATACGGTGTTCCCTTTGTCATCGGTATGTTACTTGCCCGAGATTCAATCGTCGGTATCTTAATACCTAGTTCAATCTCGTTACCGGCAAGTCTCTTTACTCGTTCCGTAATACATCATCTCTCAACTAACTCATTAGTTGCAATGCTTGCAAGGCTTATGTGATGTGCATTACCGAGAGGGCCCAGAGATACCTCTCCGACAATCGGAGTGACAAATCTTAATCTCGAAATACGCCAACCCAACATGTACCTTTGGAGACACCTGTAGAGCTCCTTTATAATCACCCAGTTACGTTGTGACGTTTGGTAGCACACAAAGTGTTCCTCCGGTAAACGGGAGTTGCATAATCTCATAGTCATAGGAACATGTATAAGTCATGAAGAAAGCAATAGCAACATACTAAACGATCGAGTGCTAAGCTAACGGAATGGGTCAAGTCAATCACATCATTCTTCTAATGATGTGATCCCGTTAATCAAATAATAACTCTTTTGTTCATGGTTAGGAAACATAACCATCTTCGATTAACGAGCTAGTCAAGTAGAGGCATACTAGTGACACTCTGTTTGTCTATGTATTCACACATGTATTATGTTTCCAGTTAATACAATTCTAGCATGAATAATAAACATTTATCATGATATAAGGAAATAAATAATAACTTTATTATTGCCTCTAGGGCATATTTCCTTCAGATTCGCCGCATTGGTTTTAGACCCAATTATTGATGGATTTCATCTCACTAGAGTCCTCATGGACGGCGGCAGCAGCCTGAACCTGCTTTACCAGGATACAGTGCGGAAAATGGGCATAGATCCCTCGAGGATTAAGCCAACCAAAACGACCTCTAGAGGCGTAATACCAGGTGTAGAGGCCAACTGTACAGGCTCAGTCACACTTGAAGTGGTCTTCGGATCTCCGGATAATTTCCGAAGCGAGGAGTTATTCTTCGACATAGTCCCATTCCACAGTGGCTATCACGCACTGCTCGGGCGAACCACATTCGCCAAGTTCAATGCGGTACCGCACTACGCATACCTTAAGCTCAAGATGCTAGGCCCTCGAGGAGTAATTACGGTCAATGGAAACACCGAACGCTCCCTTTGAACGGAGGAGCACACGGCGGCCCTTGTAGCGGAAGCACAAAGCAGCCTCTCCAGGCAATTCTCCAGTCCGGTCATTAAACGTCCGGACACCGTCAAGTGCGCCTGGAGTAACCTACAACAAGACCGCCTGGCACGTTCCGAGCAGGCGTAGCAATGCGGCCCCAACCCCAGCCCTCGCAAAAATGCGACACCAGTGCTTCGCGTACATAACTACGCTCTAGAAATACCATGGGTATAGGGGGAGGGGCACCATCACGGCACGCCCGAAACACGGCTTAAACCGCACCAGGGGCTGCCGATTTTTTAATTTTCTCTTACTTTCAGGACTCCATTCTTCGGAAGGCCTGTTCGGCAGTTCAATTGCCGCACAAACGATGCAAGAACCAGGGAAGCAAACAAGCCATGCCGCATTACGGAACTCCCAGGTGGTCTCTATCACGAGTAGTATACCTGTTTCGCATACCATTCCGCAGCCTGCCCCTGGAATGGACAT
The DNA here is from genome assembly GCF_003073215.2 of Triticum urartu. Taxonomy (NCBI): domain Eukaryota; kingdom Viridiplantae; phylum Streptophyta; class Magnoliopsida; order Poales; family Poaceae; genus Triticum; species Triticum urartu. The sequence goes on along the minus strand of NC_053024.1, from coordinate 576,152,043 downwards.
GTTAAATAGTCCAACCTTTTGCTTATCGCATTATTTGTATCGTTCTGCTTTGATCCCAGCCCTTTTTAATAAACAATGCATAGCTTTTGTCTATTTTTGCATTACCCCTTTTTTTTACAAATATATGTTCCTTAACGACATGTTGCACCCGTACACTTTGGTACGGCCAAAATACGCCAGGGGCTTTAATACCCCTCAATATGGTGTGAGAAGTCCGAACACTTTAACAAGTGCGGCACCCCGAACTTATAGCATTATATGCATCGGCTCCGAATCATGTCTTGGGTCAATAGTTGGGTTTGCCCGGCTCCTATGTTTTGGTGCCTTACGTTCCGCTATATCGGCTAAGGTAGCACTAGGAGAACTACTGCGATTGTGCCCCAGTTGAGCTGGGTCGAGCACCTTAGTAGAGAAAGCTAAAACTGACTGTCATGATGAAGCGAGAGTTGGTCGCTGTTCGAGAGGTTTTTTGAGTCCCTAAAGACTTATGCCGCTTAGAGCGAGGAGCCGGCTCTGTCCGGCCAAGGCGTGGATAGCGCCCCGAACTCGGTCTTCCGAATACCAGGGGCTTCGCCAAAATTTAAAATTATAGAATTCTATGGCTAAGTGAGAGTGTTCAAGCATTATAGTCTGATTGCCTTGTTCGTTGTGCTGAGCGCCTCCCTCGAAGGACCCAAACATGGGAAAAAGAGCGCTCAGGTTTATCCCCGAACACCCCAGCACTAGCGGCACGGGGGCAGAATTGATAAACAGCCGCACAGAAGGTAATATTTTAAATTCCAACATCATTGCTTAAGCGCATAAGAACAAGTTTTCAACGCACAGGACAAAACGAGCGAGTTTTACTCAAAAATTACATCCCTGGAACATTCATCCGCCATAAGGCGGGCACCCTTCAGAACATCCTTATAATAATTCTCAGGCTTGCGATGCTCTTTCCCCGGCGGTGGCCCATCCTTCACAAGCTTCTCAGCATCCAGCTTGCCCCAGTGCACCTTAGCATGGGCAAGGGCCCTACGGGCACCTTCAACGCAGACGGAGCGCTTGATGACTTCGAGCCTTGGACAGGCCTCCACCAGCCGCCGCACCAACCCAAAATAGCTCCCAGGCAAGCCTCTCCTGGCCACAGCCGAACTATGAGGCCCTTCATGGCCTGTTCGGCCGCCTTGTGGAGCTCGACCAGTTGCTTCAGCTAGTCGCTCAGGGGCACGGGGTGTCCGGCCTCAGCATACTGAGACCAGAACACCTTCTCTGTCGAGCTGCCCTCCTCGGCTCGATAGAATGCGGCGGCATCGGACACGCTACGGGGAAGATCTGCGAATGCTCCTGGAGAGCTCCGGACTCGGGTAAGTAACAAGTAACTTACGTTTATGTGTTTGCTTTGCATAAAGAATGCCTTACCTGCCGCTATCTTTCTCACCGCATCCAACTCCTGGAGGGTCCTCTGGGATTCGTCCTTGGCAGACTTGGCATTTTCAATAGCCACCACGAGCTCGGACGCTCGCGTCTTTGAGTCAAGCTCCAAACTCTCATGTTTTTTCATGAGAGCCTGCAGCTCTTGCCGCACCTCGCCAACCTGGGCCTCATACTTCTCCCGCTCGGTGCGCTCCGTGGCCGGCCTCTTCTCGGCCTCGAGCAGCGCTTGCTTAAGGGTCGCCACCTCAGACGTGGCCCCTACAATAGCCATGATAATCCTGTTATTTTTTTGCAATTGCACCTTTTTTTTATATATTTAAACAAGGTATTTCTTACCTTCCTTGTCCTCGAGCTGCTTCTTGGCACGCCCGAGCCCTTGCTCGGACTGCTCGAGGTTCTGCTTTAGCGTGTCCACTTCCGCAGTCAGTGCGGCGGACACCAGCAGGGAAGCCTGCATACGCATATTGACTCCTTTTTGTTAGACTCCTGCGAATTTTATTTGATCCTCTATTCGGCTTTTCTTCCCGAACACCAAACAGAGCATCAGGGGCTACTGTCTATGCCGTAATATTATTTAAACATTCTTTACTTACCTCAAAGCCTGTTAAAAGGCTAGTACAAGCTTCAGTCAGTCCGCTCTTGGCGGACTGAACCTTCTGGACCACCGCACTCATAATGGTGCGGTGCTCCTCGTTGATGGAGGCGCCTTTGAGCGCCTCCAACAGATTGTCCGGCGCCTCCGGTTGGACGGGGGTCACCGGCACGGAGGGCCTGCTCCTCTTGGAAGGAGGTCGCCCGCCGGACTCTGGAACGTTTGAAGGTTCCAGAGCGGTGTCCGGCCTAGAGCCGGACTTGGAGCCCTGGGGTGTTCTATCCTCTTTACCCCTGGAGTCCGGGAGGTCGCCTTGCGGCGCCTCCAGGACCACCTCCTGGCTTGGAACCTGTTGGGACAACACTTCGGCGTCGTCCGTAGGGTGGGGGGAGGAAGCCGTCGGAAGCGAATTCACATCCGACGAGTCCACTGAACCGCTCGACGACGCGTTGAGCCGGTCTTTGGGTGGGCTGCATAATCATATTCGACATAAGGGAAAGCTGTGTAATAAAGGAATACTATGAATTACTCTGGTATCCGGATACTTACGATTTCGCCAGGGGCTTGGCCCTGTGTGGCCACTCCTCTTCGCCGTCGTCGGCGTTGGTGGAGTAGTCCGGAGGAAGGATTTTCCCCTTCTTGGACCCTTCGGCCTCCCTAGTTGGGGCGGCCTTCCTTTTCTTCCCTTCCCGCGCTGAAGGGGGAGAGGTCTCTTCTTCCTCCTGCTCGTCTTCGTGGGAGGAGTGCGTCTTCGAGTCGTCGGATGATGGATCCGACACCTCCTGGCACCGGGCACTCTTTCGAGTCCCCATGGCCTTCTTCTTAGCCTTCTTCTCCGGCACCACATAGGGTGCCGGAACCAGCAGCTTCGCCAAACGAGCGTCCGCTGGGCCTTCGGGAAAAGGAACCGGACAGTTGATATGTCCGGACGTCTCCTGCCAATCCTGTCAAAGGTAAGGGAGCTTAGATCCCACGTGGAGTCAAACTATGAAAAGCTGATACCCTATAGAAGGTAAAAATAGCTTACCGCACGAGCATGACGCTGCGTGCTGAATCCGTGATCCTCGGTAGCGGATGCGGGGGCCTCGGCGCCTTTGAAAAGCACCTTCCAGGCATCTTCGTACATCGTGTCGAAGATCCTGCTCAGAGTTCGGTGTCGCGCCAGGTCGAATTCCCACAGGTTGAAAGCCCGTTGTTGACACGGGAGGATCCGGCGGATGAGCATAACCTGGACTACGTTGAAAAGCTTGAGCTGCTTGTCCACCAGGGTTTGGACACATGTTTGGAGTCTGGCCAGCTCTCCTTTTTTAGCCCACGACAGGCCCGTCTCTTTCCAGAAGGTGAGCCGCGTAGGGGGTCCTGATCGGAACTCGGGGGCTGCGACCCACTTAGGGTCGCGCGGCTCGGTGATGTAAAACCACCCTGATTGCCACCCCTTTAGGGTCTCCACAAAGGAGCCCTCGAGCCATAAGACGTTGGGCATGTTGCCCACCATGGCGCCTCCGCACTCCGCCTGGTTGCCGCGCACCACCTTCGGCTTGACATTGAAAGTCTTGAGCCATAGGCTGAAACGGGGGCGGATGCGGAGGAAAGCCTCGCACACGACGATAAATGCCGAGATGTTGAGGACGAAGTTCGGGGCCATATCGTGGAAATCCAGGCCATAGTAGAACATGAGCCCCCGCACAAATGGGTGGAGAGGGAAGCCCAGTCCGCGGAGGAAATGGGGGAGGAACACCACCCTCTCATGGGGCCTAGGGGTGGGGATGAGCTGCCCCTCTTCGGGAAGCCGGTGCGCAATGTCCCTCTCTAACGGAGGAGACCATCCACTTGCCTCCCGCTCCGGACATGACTGGAGAAGGTTGAGGTGGGGAGTGCGGACTTGGGCGTTGGAGCTTGAGTGCGCGAAAATGGATAGGCAAAGGAGGAAGAAGGCATAGGTGAAAAGTTGGATCCTTATCCCCTTATAAGGGTGGACGCGACTATGCGTCCCCACCAGCCTGGTAAAACTCGCTTATCTCCCAAGCGCCGTAATCGATGGCGCGGTTGGATTACCCACGCCCGTATTGATGAGAATCCCGGAATAAGGGGACACGATCTCTGCTTTAACAAGACGTGCCAAGGAAACCGCCTCGCATAACATGCTGAGGCGGGATAATAAAACGATTCGAATAAAGGCTTGGCCATGGTGTGATGTCACACTACGGAATACGTCAGCAGATTAGATTTGTGTAAATATTATTCTCTCTATGGCAATATGTGGAAATTTATTTTGCAGAGCCGGACACTATCTTTGTGTTCAAAATCTTCTATGAAGTACTTGGAGGAGGAACCCGCCTTGCAATGCCGAAGACAATCTGCGCGCCGGACTCGTCGTCATTGAAGCCTGGTTCAGGGGCTACTGAGGGAGTCCTGGATTAGGGGGTGTCCGGGTGGCCGGACTATACCTTCAGCCGGACTCCTGGACTATGAAGATACAAGATTGAAGACTCCGTCCCGTGTCCGGAAGGGACTTTCCTTGGCGTGGAAGGCAAGCTTGGCGATACGGATATGTAGATCTCCTACCATTGTAACCGACTTTGTGTAACCCTAACCCTATCCGGTGTCTATATAAACCGGAGGGTTTTAGTCCGTAGGACAACATACAAAACAACAATCATACCATAGGCTAGCTTCTAGGGTTTAGCCTCTCTGATCTTGTGGTAGATCTACTCTTGTACTACCCATATCATCAATATTAATCAAGCAGGACGTGGGGTTTTACCTCCACCAAGAGGGCCCGAACCTGGGTAAAACTTCATGTCCCTTGCCTCCTATTACCATCCGGCCTAGACGCACAGTTCGGGACCCCCTACCCAAGATCCGCCGGTTTTGACACCGACACCTCACATGATAATTATTTTGTTGAGTTTCCTCCCACTATTATTCATGAGAAGAATTTTGCTTGTGTGGAGAGTAGTAAAATTTCTATGCTTGTAGATCATGAAAATAATGCTTTATGTGATGGTTATATTGTTGAATTCATTCATGATGCTACTGAAAATTATTATGAGGGAGGAACATATGCTTGTAGGAATTGCAATAATATTAAGTTTCCCCTCTATGTGCTTAAAATCTTGAAGTTATGCTTGTTTTGCTTTCCTATGGAAGTTGATTCTTGTTCCCACAAGTTGTTTGCTCACAAAATCCCTATGCATAGGAAGTGGGTTAGACTTAAATGTTCTAGTCATATTCTTCATGATGCTCTCTTTATGTTTCAATTCTTATCCTTTATGTGAGCATCGTTGAAATCATCATGCCTAGCTAGGGGCGTTAAACGATAGCGCTTGTTGGGAGGAAAGCCAATTTTATTTTTGTTCCTGTTTAGTAATAAATAATTCATCTATCCTCTGTTTAGATGTGGTTTTATGTGTTTATTTAGTGTTTGTGCCAAGTAGAACCTTTGGGAAGACTTGGGGAAAGTCTTCGCGATCAGGCTGTAAAAAAAACAGAAACTTTAGCGCTCGCGAGAATTGCTGCCATTTTTATTTGGAGAGTTCTATTTAGTTAATTATTTTTGCAGATGATTAATAGATATTCCTCACTTCCAGCAATTTATTTTAGAATTTTTGGGGTTCCAGAAGTTTGCATTAGTTACAGATTACTACAGACTGTTCTGTTTTTGACAGATTTTGTTTTTCGTCTGTTGTTTGCTTATTTTGATGAATCTATGGCTAGTAAAAGAGTTTATAGACCATAGAGAAGTTGGAATAAAGTAGGTTTAACACAAATATAAATAAGTAATGAGTTCATTACAGTACCTTGAAGTGGTGTTTTGTTTTCTTTCGCTAACGGAGCTCACGAGTTTTCTGTTAAGTTTTGTGTTCTGAAGTTTTCAAGTTTTGGGTAAAGATTCGATGGACTATGGAATAAGGAGTGGCAAGAGCCTAAGCTTGGGGATGCCCAAGGAACCCCAAGGTAATATTCAAGGACAACCAAGAGCCTAATCTTGGGGATTCCCCAGAAGGCATCCCCTCTTTCATCTTCGTTCATCGGTAACTTTACTAGGAGCTATATTTTTATTCACGACATGATATGTGTTTTTCTTGGAGCATCATTTTATTTTATTTTGTTTTGCTTGCTGTTTGAATAAAATACCAAGATCTTCAATTCTTAAATGTTAGAGAGTCTTCACATAGTTGCATAATTATACGACTACTCATTGAGCTTCACTTATATCTTTCGGAGTAGTTTGTCATTTGCTGTAGTGCTTCACTTATATCTTTTAGAGCATGGTGGTAGTTTTATTTTATAGAAATAATTTATCTCTCATGCTTCACTTATATTATTTTGAGATTCTTTAGAACAGCATGGTAGTTTGCTTTGGTTATGAAACTGGTCCTAATATGATGGGCATCCAAGAGGGATATAATAAAAACTTCCATATAGAGTGCATTGAATACTCTGAGAAGTTTGATACTTGATGATTGTTTTGAGATATGGAGGTAATAATATCAAAGTCGTCATTTTAGAAATACTTGTGTTGAAGTTTGCAAGTCCCGTAGCATGCACGTATGGTAAACGTTGTGTAATAAATTTGAAACATGAGGTGTTATTTGATTGTCTTCCTTATGAGTGGCGGTCGGGGACAAGCGATGGTCTTTTCCTACCAATATATCCCCCTAGGAGCATGCGTGTAGTGCTTGGTTTTTGATGGCTTGTATATTTTTGCAATAAGTATGTGAGTTCTTTATGACTAATGTTGAGTCCATGGATTATACGCACTCTTACCCTTCCATCATTGCTAGCCTCTTCGGTACCGTGCATTGCCCTTTCTCACATTGAGAGTTTGTGAAAACTTCGCCGGTGCATCCAAACCCCGTGATATGATACGCTCTTTCACACATAAACCTCCTTATATCTTCCTCAAAACAACCCTACCTATTATGGCATTTCCATAGCCATTCCGAGATATATTGCCATGCAACTTTCCACCGTTTCGTTTATTATGACACGCATCATCATTGTCATATTGCTTAGCATGATCATGTAGTTGACATAGTATTTGTGGCAAATCCACCATTCATAATTCATTCATACATGTCACTCTTAGTTCATTTCATATCCCGGTACACCGCCGGAGGCATTCATATAGAGTCATCTTTTGTTCTAGCATCGAGTTGTAATCATTGAGTTGTAAATAAATAGAAGTGTGATGATCATCATTTTCTAGAGCATTGTCCCAAGTGAGGAAATAAATAAATAAATAAATAAATAAATAAATAAAAAGGGAGAAGGCCCCAAAAAAGAGAAAAAGAGAGAAGGGACAATGCTACTATCCTTTGCCACACTTGTGCTTCAAAATAGCACCATAATCCTCATGATAGAGAGTCTCTTGTTTTGTAAATTTCATATACTAGTGGGAATTTTTCATTATAGAACTTGGCTTGTATATTCCAACAATGGGCCTCCTCAAGTGCCCTAGGTCTTCGTGAGCAAGCAAGTTGGATGCACACCCACTTAGTTTCTTTTGTTGAGCTTTCATACATTTATAGCTCTATTGCATCCATTGCATGGCAATCCCTACTCCTTGCATTGACATCAATTGATGGGCATCTCCCAAGCCCATTGATTAGACGCGTCGATGTGAGAGTTTCTCCTTTTTGTCTTCTCCACATAACCCCCATCATCATATTCTATTCCACCCATCGTGTTATATCCATGGCTCGCGCTCATGTATTGCGTGAAGATTTATAAAGTTTGAGATTACTAAAGTATGAAACAATTGCTTCGCTTGTCAACGGGGTTGTACATGATGAGATCATTCTTGTGTGACAAAAATGGAGCATGACTAAACTATATGATTTTGTAGGGATGAATTTTCTTTGGCCATGTTATTTTGAGAAGACATGATTGCTTAGTTAGTATGCTTGAAGTATTATTGTTTCTACGTCAATATTAAACTTTTGTCTTGAATCTTATGGATCTGAATATTCTTGCCACAATAAAGAAGAATTACTTAGAGAAATATGATAGGTAGCATTCCACATCAAAAATTCTGTTTTATCATTTACCTACTCGAGGACGAGCAGGAATTAAGCTTGGGGATGCTGATACGTCTCCAACGTATCTATAATTTTTGATTGTTCCATGCTATTATATTATCAACCTTGGATGTTTTATATGCATTTATATGCTATTTTAGATGATTTTTGGGACTAACCTATTAACCTAGAGCCCAGTGCTAGTTTCTGTTTTTTCCTTGTTTTAGAGTATCGCAGAAAAGGAAAATCAAACGGGGTCCAATTGACCTGAAACTTCACGGAACTTATTTTTGGAAGGAAAGCAACCCGGGAGACTTGGAGTCCATGTAAGGGAAGCAACGAGGAAACCACGAGGCAGGGGGCGCGCCCTCCACCCTCATGGCTCCCCTGACGTACTTCTTCCGCCTATATATCTCCATATACCCTAAAACGATCAGGGAGCACAATAGATCGGGAGTTCCGCCGCCAGAAGCCTCCGTAGCCACCGAAAACCAATCTAGACCCGTTCCGGCACCCTGCCGGAGGGGGAAATCCCTCTCCGGTGGCCATCTTCATCATCCCGGTGCTCTCCATGACGAGGAGGGATTAGTTCTCCCTCGGGGCTGAGGGTATGTACCAGTAGCTATGTGTTTGATCTCTCTCTCTCTCTCTTGTTCTTGAGGTGTTACGATCTTGATTTATCGCGAGCTTTGCTATTATATTTGGATCCTATGATGTTTTCTCCCCCCTCTACTCTCTTGTAATGGATTGAGTTTCCCCTTTGAAGTTATCTTATCCGATTAAGTCTTTAAAGATTTGAGAACACTTGATGTATGTCTTGCCGTGCGTATCTGTGGTGACAATGGGATACCACGTGATTCACTTGATGTATGTTTTGGTGATCAACTTGCGGGTTCCGCCCATGAACCTATGCATAGGGGTTGGCACACGTTTCCGTCGTGATTCTCCGGTAGAAACTTTGGGGCACTCTTTGAGGTTCTATGTGTTGGTTGAATAGATGAATCTGAGATTGTGTGATGCATATCGTATAATCATACCCACGGATACTTGAGGTGACATTGGAATATCTAGGTGACATTAGGGTTTTGGTTGATTTGTGTCTTAAGGTGTTATTCTAGTACAAACTCTAGGGTTGTTTGTGACAGTTATAGGAATAACCCAACGGATTGATTGGAAAGAATAACTTTGAGGTGGTTTCGTACCCTACCATAATCTTTTCGTTTGTTCTCCGCTATTAGTGACTTTGGAGTGACTCTTTGTTGCACGTTGAGGGATAGTTATGTGATCCAAATATGTTATTATTGTTGAGAGAACTTGCACTAGTGAAAGTATGAACCCTAGGCCTTGTTTCAACGCATTGCAATACCGTTTATGCTCACTTTTATCATTAGTTACCTTGCTGTTTTTATATTTTCATATTACAATAACCTTTATCTACCATCCATATTGCACTTGTATCACCATCTCTTCGCCGAACTAGTGCACCTATACAATTTACCGTTGTATTGGGTGTGTTGGGGACACAAGAGACTCTTTGTTATTTGGTTGCAGGGTTGCTTGAGAGAGACCATCTTCATCCTACGCCTCCTACGGATTGATAAACCTAAGGTCATTCACTTGAGGGAAGTTTGCTACTGTCCTACAAACCTCTGCACTTGGAGGCCCAACAACGTCTACAAGAAGAAGGTTGTGTAGTAGACAGCAGTCTCGTGGGGCCCCGTGAGAACCCTGATACATCTCCATCGTATCTACTTTTCCAAACACTTTTGCCCTTGTTTTGGACTCTAACTTGCATGATTTGAATGGAACTAACCCGGACTGACACTGTTTTCAGCAGAATTACCATGGCGTTACTTATGTGCAGAAACAAACGTTCTCGGAATGACCTGAAACTTAACGGAGCAACTTTTTGGAAAATATAAAAAATTCCTGCAAAAGATGAAGGCCAGGGGGGCCACCACCTATCCACAAGGGTGGGGGCGCGCCTGCCCCCCTACCTTGTGGGCCCCCTGGTGCCTCTTCGACTCCAACTCTATATATTGTGTTTCAGGGAGAAAAAAATCAAAGAGAAGGAGTCATCGCATTTTACGATACGGAGCCGCCGCCAAGCCCTAAAACCTCTCGGGAGGGCTGATCTGGAGTCCGTTCGGGGCTCCGGAGAGGGGAATCCGTCGCCATCGTCATCACCAATTTCATGATGCTCACCGCCGTGCGTGAGTACTTCCATCGTAGGCTTGCTGGACGGTGATGGGTTGGATGGGATCTATCATGTAATCGAGTTAGTTTTGTTAGGGTTTGATCCCTAGTATCCACTATGTTCTGAGATTGATGTTGCTATGACTTTGCTATGCTTAATGCTTGTCACTAAGGCCCGAGTGCCATGATTTCAGATCTGAACCTATTATGTTTTCATCAATATATGAGTGTTCTTGATCCTATCTTGCAAGTCTATAGTCACCTATTATGTGTTATGATCCGTTAACCCCGAAGTGACAATAATCGGGATACTTACTGGTGATGACCGTAGTTTGAGGAGTTCATGTATTCACTATGTGTTAATGATTTGTTCTGGTACTCTATTAAAAGGAGGCCTTAATATCCCTTAGTTTCCGTAAGGACCCCACTGCCACGGGAGGGTAGGACAAAAGATGTCATGCAAGTTCTTTTCCATAAGCACGTATGGCTATGTTCGGAATACATGCCTACATTATATCAATGAATTGGAGCTAGTTCTGCGTCACCCTAGGTTATGACTGTTACATGATGAACCGCATCCGGCATAATTCTCCATCACTGATCCATTGCCTACGAGCTTTCCATACATTGTCTTCGCTTATTTACTTTCCCGTTGCTATTGCTATCATCACTACAAAATACCAAAAACATCACTTTTACTACTGTTACCTTTTGTTACCGTTACCACTACTATCATATTACTTTGCTACTAAATACTTTGCTGCAGATACTAAGTTTCCAGGTGTGGTTGAATTGACAACTCAGCTGCTAATACTTGGGAGTATTCTTTGGCTCCCCTTGTGCCGAATCAATAAATTTGGGTTGAATACTTTACCCTCGAAAACTGTTGCGATGCCCTATACTTGTGGGTTATCAAGACTATTTTCTGGCGCCGTTGCCGGGGAGCATAGCTCTATTCTTTGAGTCACTTGGGATTTACATCTGCTTATCATTATGAAGAACTTGAAAGATCCAAGAACCAAGATTTATCCCTCAACTATGAGGGGAGGTAAGGAACTGCCATCTAGCTCTGCACTTGATTTACCTTCTGTTTTAAGTAAGCTTGCGACACCTAAGACTGCTTCTGCTATTTGTTCTGATATGTCGCATGTTATTGATGATGCTACTTCTGCTATACATGATACTTATGATGAAACTACTTCTATGCTTGATACTACCGTGCCACTTGGTGAATTTCTTGATGAACAACTTGCTAGGGCTAGATAGATTGAAAATATTGAATCTGATAATACTGATGAAAGTGATGATGAAGAATCACTTGTTATTCCTGAGGGTTATGTTTTTGATCAAGACGCCTCTTTAGCTATTTTAGCTTACAAAGATAGATACGAACTTAAGAGGTTATTAGCTAAATGGAATAAGCAATCTCTAAATGCTAGGATGAAACCTGACCCTGCTTTAGCTACTTCACCTATCTGTGTTACTGATAAGGATTATGAATTCTCTGTTGATCCTGATATAATTACTTTGGTTGAATCTGATCCTTTTCATGGCTATGAATCTGAAACTGTTGTGGCACATCTTACTAAATTAAATGATGTAGCTACACTGTTCACTAATGATGAGAGAACTCGTTACTTTTATATCCTTAAAATATTTCCGTTCTCATTAAATGGTGATGCTAAGATATGGTTTAATTCTCTTGATCCTGGTTGTGCGCGTAGTCCCCAGGATATGATTTATTACTTCTCTGCTAAATATTTCCCTGCTCATAAGAAACAAGCTGCTTTAAGGGATATATATAATTTTGTGCAAATTAAAGAATAGAGTCTCCCACAAGCTTGGGGGAGGCTTCTCCAATTACTTAATGCTTTGCCTGATCATCCTCTTAAGAAAAATGAAATACTTGATATCTTTTATAATGGACTAACCGATGCCTCCAGAGATTACCTGGACAGTTGTGTTGGTTTTGGTTTCAGGGAAAGAACACCGGATGAAGCTGAAATTCTATTGAATAATATGTTGACAAATGAAAATAATTGGACACCTCTCGAGCCAATTTATGAGCCTATTCCTAAACCAACTCTGAAGAAGAGGGGTATTCTATTTCTCAGTCCTGAAGATATGCAAGAGGCAAAGAAATCTATGAAAGAAAAATGTATTAAAGCTGAAGATGTTAAGAATTTACCTCCTATTGAAGAAATACACGGTCTTAATTTACCGCCTGTTGAAGAAACATATGATCTTAATCCTTTACCTATTGAAGAAACTCATGGTCTTGATAACCCGACACGGGTAGTAAAGGTAAATTCTCTCTATAGATATGATAAAGCTGAAATCCCATTTACTAAGATTGCTAGCCCATGCTTAGATGAGTTTGATAAATTTATGGCTAAGCAAGAAGATTTTAATGCTTATTTTGGTAGACAATTGAAATACAATTCAAATATGCTTGAACACTTGGGTGATTATATGGCTAATGTCAAAGGTGAACTTAAACTTATTAGTAAACATGCTTCTATGGTTACCACTCAAGTAGAACAACTACTTAAAGCTCAAAATGATTTGCTCAATGAATTGAATAGTAAGGATAATGATAATGCTGTTAGAGTTATGACTAGAGGTGGTAAAATGACTTAGGAACCTTTGTATCCTGAAGGCCACCCTAAGAGAATTGAGCAAGATTCTCAGAGAAATAATGTAGATGCACCTAGTCCTTCTAAAAGGAAGAAAAAGAAAAATGATAGGACTTGGCATGCTTCTAGTGAACCTATTACTGAAACACCTGAGAATCCAAATGATATTTCTATTTCTAATGTTGAAACACAATCTGGTAATGAACCTGAAACTAGTGATAATGTTAATAATAATATTCATGATGATGCTAAACCTAGTAATGATAATGATATAGAAATTGAACCTGCTATTGATCTTGATAATCCACAATCAAAGAATCAACGTTATGGTAAGAAAGACTTTGTTGCTAGGAAACACGGTAAGGAAAGAGAGCCTTGGGTTCACAAACCCATGCCTTTTCCTCCCAAACCATCCAAGAAAAAGGATGATGAGGATTTTGAGCGCTTTGCTGAAATGATTAGACCTATCTTTTTGCGTATGCGATTAACTGATATGCTCAAAAAGAATCCTTATGCTAAGTATATGAAAGAAATTGTTACAAATAAAATAAAGATACCGGAAGCTAAAATTTCCACCATGCTTGCTAATTATACTTTTAAGGGTGGAATACCAAAGAAACTAGGAGATCCCAGTGTACCCACTATACCATTCTCCATTAAAAGAAACTATGTTAAAATCGCTTTATGAGATCTTGGAGCCGGTTTTAGTGTTATGTCTCTCTCTTTATATCGTAGACTAGATTTGAATAAGTTGACACCTACTGAAATATCTTTGCAAATGGCTGATAAATCAACTGCTATACCTGTAGGTATTTGTGAGGATGTGCCTGTTGTAGTTGCAAACGTTGATATTTTAACGGACTTTGTTATTCTTGATATTCCTGAGGAAGATAGTATGTCTATTATTCTTGGAAGACCCTTTTTGAATACTGCAGGGGCTGTCATTGATTGCACTAAAGGCAATGTCACTTTTCATGTTAATGGTAATGAGCATACGGTACACTTTCCGAGGAAACAACCTCAAGTCCACAGTATCAACTCTATTGGAAAGATTCCATCGATTATATTTGGAGGTTTTGAATTTCCTCTTCCTACTGTCAAGAAGAAATATGATATTCTTATTATTGGGGATGTGCATATCCCCGTTGAGGTACCATTGTGTTATTCAAAATTTCTCCGGTTCCATGTTATTCGGAATCAGTTCTTTAACAAGACTTGATCAACCTTGTTAGTGGATTCCTTTTGATGAGAATGAGATGGATGAAACTAGAAAGCACAACCTTCTGTACCCCACTTTTACTTTCTATTATTTATATTAAATAAAATAAAAATAAATATTTTTTCTGTCTGTTATCTGATTAGCCGTGCAATATAAAAATACCCCGAAAATAAAAGTTCTCCAAATGCCCTGAAATTTAAATATGATTTTTTTAGAATATTTGAGAATATTTGGCACTGAGAACACAGCAGGGGGGTCAACCACCTGCCCACGAGGGTGGAGGGTGCGCCCTACCCCCTGGGCGCGCCCCCCTGCCTCGTGGGCCCACGGTGGCCCTCCTCCACTTATCCTTTCACCCACACACTCCTTCTTCCACCCCCAAACACGAATATCCAGCTCAAACCCGAGTCCAAGCTCATTTTGCTGCCATTTTCAATCTCCTTGCTCAAAGCACCTCTCACAAAACTGCTTGGGGAGATTGTTCCTTGGTATGTGACTCCTCCATAGGTCCAATTAGTTTTTGTTCTGGTGCTTTATTCATTGCAAATTTGTGCTGCTTAGGTGACCCTGTTCTTGAGCTAGCATGTCAAATTTATATGGTCAAAAGTAGTTTTGATGCATGATATAGGCCCTAGGCACTTGTAGTAGTTGTTATCAATATTTTTGAGTTTGCTTTACTTTTATTTTGAAGTTACTAAAAATTTCATAATTTTTCAGAAAATGGTGAGGAGACTTTTGAGGGGCCCATCGAGCCGAAGCTCGAAGGAAAAGGCACCGAAGCCTAAGTATAATCTGCCTCGCACCGCGGAGGTTCGGGCATGTGAATGGCCTTCCGATGATTTCTTTGAGAGCAGCCGAGATTTATGAAGATTTTCATGAATTGGCTAGGAATGCAGGCCTCACCGCTTTCCTCCACGACCAATGCGATCATTATCTCTTACTCACAAATATCTTTCTGCAAAACTTTCATTTCCATTCTAGAAGCTCAACACCTACGGTGGAGTTTCATTTATATGATGAGCATAAGGAGATGTCACTTTATGATTTTTGTCGGGTTTGTTTAGTCCCTTTCGAGGGCAAGACAGAGGAACCACATCGCGAGGATGTGGATGGGTTTATTAATACTATCACTGTAGGGGAAACAAGGAAGGTTTCCGATGCATGAATCACTAGCATACATTTTCCTGTTTTACGCTATTTTGCATTATTTGCTAGTCGTTATTTAATAGGTCACGGAAACTGTGGAAACCTTAGTATCCCTGATATTATTATTTTGCTCCATGGTTTATACGGTGATAACTCTGTTAGTTTGGGCGCCATTATTGCTAAATGGTTAAGTCTGAACCGTACTAAGGGCCCCATCTTTGGAGGCATCTATGCTTAACGCCTAGCTGCACATTTTAACATACCTATTAGGCATTATGAAAAGGAAGAAAAGGTGATGCCTCGTGTTTATCTAGATTATAAAAGTATGGTGGCACATGATTTTATTGTTAAGAATAGGGAAGGAGAGCTTAAATACAAATTGTTCTTTGATAAACATCATCCTGAGACTATTACCCTGCCTGCTCCTTCTTTGTTTGATTTATCTGCAGGCCAGTACCTTGTTCCGTTGAAGGCTATTCACTCCTACCGGAACCCTGCACTAGCCATGGAGCCAGAGCCGGAACCACAATTTGATCCTTCATGATAGTCTAATTACCAGTAGGATCCGGAGATGATCGCCAGCCAGTGGCAATCGGAGTCCTCTTCTTCATCTCAGTATGACCCCAACTATTATTATGGATACCCACCAGGCCAGCCGTGGCCATAGACCAACTTAGGCCAAAAGCCTAAGCTTGGGGGACTACGTATTTCTCACCAACATTACATTTATGTTCACACACTCATTGCTAGATGTCGGTGCTCATACTTTTTCATTGTGTCATCCATGCTAGTTTATTTTCCTTTTTATGCTTTCTTCTTGTGTGTTTAATAAACCTTAAGAAAAACAAAAAAAATTAGTTGTAGCTTTTAGCTAGTTTTAATTTCCATTCTTTTAGTAGTAATTAAAAAGAAAACCCAAAAATATTTCTTGTTCTTCTTTACTTGTTCGGAGCTCTCCCATGTAAATAGTTTTATTTCTTTTCTTTTCTTTGGGGGTCGATAGGAGAAGACCATGATTAATTTGTTGAAGTGGCTCTTATATACATTATTGTTGATCTGACAAAAGAGCCCATATTGCCTTGTCTTCTCCTGTTTATTGAATGCTTGCAGATTCCAGCTTAGTCCAATGCAGGCGCACTATTATTATTATTCACATCGTTTGGTCGTGCAAGTGAAAGGCAATTATGATGATATATGATGGACTGACTGAGATGAGAAAGGCTGGTATGAACTCGACCTCTTTTGTTTTTGTAAATATGATTAGTTCATCATTCCTGATTCGGCCTATTATGAATAAACATGTTTGCAATGACAACTAGAGATCATAGTTCTTGCGCCATGCTTGATTAGCAATGAGTTATAATGGTTTACCTTGCGTGCCAACATGCTACTAAAATGGTTATGATGTGGTATGATAGGGTGGTATCCTCCTCTGAATGATTTAAGCGACTTGACTTGGCGCATGTTCACGCATGTAGTTGAAACAAAATCAACATAGCCTTCACGATATTTATGTTCATGGTGGATTATATCCTACTCATGCTTGCATTCGGTGTTGTTTAATTTTAATGCATGTTCATGACTGTTGTCGCTCTCTAGCTGGTCGCTTCCCAATCTTTTGCTAGCCTTCACCTATACTAAGCGGGAATACTGCTTGTGCATCCAATCCCTTAAACCCCAAAGTTATTCCACATGAGTCCACTATACCTACCTATATACGGTATCTACCTGTCGTTCCAAGTAAATTTGTATGTGCCAAACTCTAAACCTTCAAATAATTATCATGTTTTGTATGCACGAATAGCTCATGTATCAACTAGGGTTGTCTGTATCTTCCATGTTAGGCGGGTTATTCTCAAGAGGAGTGGACTCCGTTCCTCACTCACGAGATAAATGGATGGTCACTGGGATGCCCAGTCCCATGCTTTATGCAACCTAAATCAAAATAATTGCAAACAAAACTCCCCCTGGGACTCTTGTTAGTTGGAGGCACTCATTGTTTCGAGCAAGCCATGGATTGATGCTTGCTGGTGGAAGGGGGAGTATAAACTTTACCATTTTGTTTGGGAACCGCCTATAATGTGTGTAGCATGGAAGATATTGCCATCTCTTGGTTGTTATGTTGACAATGAAAGTATACCGCTCAAAATATTATTCATATTTGTTTCAAAACCGAGCTCTGGCACCTCTACAAATCCCTGCTTCCCTCTGTAAAGGGCCTATCTATTTACTTTTATGCTGAGTCATCATCCTCTTATTAAAAAGCACCAGTTGGAGAGCACCACTATCATTTGCATTCATTACTGTTAGTTTACCTTGAGTATGACTTGACTGGATCTCTTTTACCATGAATTACAATGTCTAGTCAATCCTTGGTCTTTAAAGATGCTCTGCATTTATGTTTTGTGGTCTCAGAAAGGGCTAGCGAGATACCATCTTGTTATATCATATTATGATTGTTTTGAGAAAGTGTTGTCATCCGAGATTTATTATTATTGCTCGCTAGTTGATTATGCCATTGATATGAGTAAACTTGAGACCTAAGCGTTATTGTGAATGTGGTTAGTTATAATCTTTGCTGAAAACTTGAATGCTGGCTTTACATATTGACAACAACAAGATCAAACAGAGTTTGTAAAAGTTTTTCTTTATCACTTTCAGTTTGTCAACTGAATTGCTTGAGGACAAGCAAAGGTTTAAGCTTGGGGGAGTTGATACGTCTCCGTCGTATCTACTTTTCCAAACACTTTTGCCATTGTTTTGGACTCTACCTTGCATGATTTGAATGGAACTAACCTGGACTGACGCTGTTTTCAGCAGAACTACCATGGTGTTATTTATGTGCAAAAACAAACGTTCTCGGAATGACCTGAAACTTCACGGAGCAACTTTTTGGAAAATATAAAAAATACCTGCAAAAGATGAAGGCCAGGGGGCCCACCACCTGTCCACGAGGGTGGGGGCGTGCCCGCCCCCCTAGGGCGCGCCCCCCTACCTCGTGGGCCCCCTGGTGCCTCTCCAACTCCAACTCCAACTCCATATATTGTGTTTCGGGGAGAAAAAAATCAGAGAGAAGGATTCATCGCGTTTTACGATACAGAGCCGCCGCCAAGCCCTAAAACCTCACGAGAGGGCTGATCTGGAGTCCGTTCGGGGCTCCGGAGAGGGGAATCCATCGCCATCATCATCATCAACCATCCTCCATCACCAATTTCATGATGCTCACCGCCGTGCGTGAGTAATTCCATCGTAGGCTTGCTGGACGGTGATGGGTTGGATGGGATCTATCATGTAATCGAGTTAGTTTTGTTAGGGTTTCATCCCTAGTATCCACCATGTTCTGAGATTGATGTTGCTATGACTTTGCTATGCTTAATGCTTGTCACTAGGGCCCAAGTGACATGATTTCAGATCTGAACCTATTATGTTTTCATCAATACATGAGTGTTCTTGATCCTATCTTGCAAGTCTATAGTCACCTATTATGTGTTATGATCCGTTAACCCCAAAGTGACAATAATCGGGATACTTACCGGTGATGACCGTAGTTTGAGGAGTTCATGTATTCACTATGTGTTAATCCTTTGTTCCGGTACTCTATTAAGAGGAGGCCTTAATATCCCTTAGTTTCCGTAAGGACCCCGCTGCCACGGGAGGGTAGGACAAAAGATGTCATGCAAGTTCTTTTCCATAAGCACGTATGACTATGTTCGGAATACATGCCTACATTATATCAATGAACTGGAGCTAGTTCTGTGTCACCCTAGGTTATGACTGTTACATGATGAACTGCATCTGTCATAATTCTCCATCACTGATCCATTGCCTACGAGCTTTCCATACATTATTCTTCGCTTATTTACTTTCCCGTTGCTATTGCTATCATCACTACAAAATACCAAAAACATCACTTTTACTATTGTTACCTTTTGTTACCGTTACCAGTACTATCATATTACTTTGCTACTAAATACTTTGTTGCAGACACTAAGTTTCCAGGTGTGGTTGAATTGACAACTCAGCTGCTAATACTTGAGAGTATTCTTTGGTTCCCCTTGTGTCGAATCAATAAATTTGGGTTGAATACTTTACCCTCGAAAACTGTTGCGATCCCCTATAATTGTGGGTTATCAAACCCCATCGTCGTGGTTCCTCTCCTTGCCGCTGGCACCGAGCTCGCCCCAAGTGTGGATGCAGGGGCGAGCACCGCTGGGGGTTGATGGTGAAGGTGTCGAGATGCTGATGCCGCACATGGCTCCCGAGGCGTCGTCCTCGGGGACTCGCGACTAATGCCCTGGGGCAGCGGTTGAGGGGGCAATGCAGCCCGCGTCTCCCGGGGCCGGGGCTCCTAAGGCCTCGGCTGGTCGCTGCGAGGCAGAGCCTGATAGCTCCCCTCAGCTTGGCGCTGCTGAGGCTGCCCCTTCAAGCGCTTCTCCAGCTACGCCTCGTGTCGGCCGCCATGTCCAGCGCTTCGGCCGGCTTTGCGTGGACTTCAAAGAGCTCTGCAAGAGGAGGGGGTCCCCAAGCAGCAGCACCTTCGGGCCATTAAAACGGAGAAAGTATATCGCTGTTGACGAATAAGTACCTTATCTTGGTGATTCTCCGTGTGCTGCTTCCCTTCCTGATGATGTCTTTTCAGTATCCCTTCAGTCAAGGCCGCGGAATCTCCTGAGAAGCGACCTCCTCTCGCCTCGTTTCTCCCGCTGGACTCGAGCGCTGCAAGCCCGCGCGCTGCTCACGGCGTGGAGTCGACTGGGGAAGCCAGCCCGTCGACAAGGCGTCTTGAGCTCACGCCTTCGCCGTCTCTCCTTCGCGGCCTTGCTTGGAGTACAGCAAGCGTGCTAAGGGTTCCTCCCCTGGTCGTGGACGGCAGTTGGATGGCTTCGGTCTTGGGTTCCTCTTCAAGCAGCGGGCCTCCACTCGTTCGGGCTCCTCACGAGGCCTGGCTCGCAACTAGACGGGCGCCAACCCCCAGCCCCCGCTGAAAGGGGGCGAGCCGCTTCAGGCACCATCCACGGTCCCCACGGCGGAGGGCGGAGTCAGCAGCATGCTCGAGTCGGCGCAGGAAAGGAGTGTCGTCTACCACGAGCTCTTTCAGGGGGGCAATGGGCGCGATGAACCAGCTTGGTGAAGAGCTCGCAGATGTGGACGCGCGCCTCGTGGCCGAGGGTCTTTGGCTGGTGGAGGAGCGGCATAAGCTGAAGGTGGCTATCAACCTCGAGCGCCACCAGCGCGAGCTCGATAATGCGAAGGCCGAGGCTTCCCTCACAGCCTCCCGTGAGGCCTGCTCCTGAGCTTTGGAAGAGGCCTGGGAAGCTGACCGCCGTCGCGAGGTCGCGGAGAAGTGCGCGTGGGAGCTCCAAGCCTGGAGCGTCGTCTTGGATCAGCAAGTGGAGGCGCGCAGAGCCGCACTAGCGTCATTGAGGGGGATGCCCGCAGAAGAGGAAGAGATCCGGAAGCACGAGGAGGCGCTGGCGCTGGAAGCCGTGGAGCGTAGCCTTGAGCTCGAACGACTGGAGACGAGGGAGCGTCAAGTTGCCCAAGCGGAGGATGTCGTTGGCACGCGCGAGGCCAGGGCCCAGGAGGAGGTCGATCTCCAGGTGGCCGAGGCTCGCGTGGGTCTTGAGGGTAGGCTTGACCTGAAGTTGAAGCTCGCGGAAGCTATGGCTGCTGGTAGGACTGCTGTCCTCAAGTCCAGGTTGAACGAGGTGGAGCGACGCGAGGAGGCCACCGAAGTCGCCTTGGTCTCGGTGCAGGCTGAACTGGCCTCCGCACGCGCCGAGCTTCTCCCTCTTCAGCAACGGGTCACTGACGCCGAGTTCGTTGTGCGCCAGAACAGGGAGGAAGTGCTTCAGCAACGCACGCTGGAGTGCGTGCACGCCCCCATGCTCCAGGACCTCAGGAATAGGGCTAACATCGCCCTGGGCCACATCTGTGATGAGAATGCTCCTCATCCCCACACAAACGACTACGCCAGCCACCTCCACTTCTTCACCGATGTGGTGACGCGCCTAGGGAACCGTTCCGAGAGGGCTCACCAACTTGTTGAAGAGAGGAGCCGCGGCCTGCTCGGGCGTGCGTTCTCCCGCGTCTTCAGCCATCTCCAGAATGCCAACCCCAACTTAGATTTTGACGCTGCCATCGCTCCTGTGCCCGAGGCCATCCGGGGCGACCTATCATGATGGGTGGAAGACAATGTGGACGCGTTGGTCAGGGCCTTAACTTCCGATGACGGTGGGGTGGTGGTCGCGGCGGACGCTGGCGACGTGGTCGATGATGGTGATGGCGGCGCTTGTGAAGGTGATGGTGATGCCAGCGGTGGTGGCAGTGATGCTAGCGACGCATCTGAGGGCGATCCGGGGGACGCGGCGAGTGACATGTCTGACTGATCCCATGTTTCCCAGCTGTTTGTCCTGCACACAGAAGCTCGGGCGCAGCCCTTGAGGTTGTAAGAGCATTTTTGGAGGGGAAGCCCCTCATGTAAATATACTACTGCTTCTATCTTTTTAGGTCGAGTTGGATATGTGTCTTTGTGAACTCACGTATCCAGGGGCAAGGTTGATGTTGCGGTTCACCTTAGCCTAGACGAGCCCCAAACCGGCTCATGAGATTGTGAGTTTCTAGGAAGCTCCTGAGGAATTCGTCGACACGCCCGAGGGGGCAGCATGATAAGCAAGCGCTAGCCGTGGCGCGACATGCGTGTGGCGTGTGTGCGTCATGCCCAGCCCCGCTCGTCAGGGGCCCGCGAGGGGGAAGCAACAGGCGCAAATTCCGAAATAAGGCAAGAACCAGATAGCAAGAAATCGCTTCAAACGAGAAAAGGCACCCCCCGCGCGCATCAATGAAAATTCAATTTCAACTTAAATCCAAATCCAGAAGGCGGGGTTAAAAAAAAGTGATCCAAAGAAAATGGCCGCGTCCGGCGCCTAGTCTAGTCTTCATGTATTCTCACCAGCGCGGAGCTAAGTGATGCCACTAGGACGTGGGAGGGAGCCCCCGAGGCCCAAGGGAGGCACTCCTGAGACTCCGGGGTGTGTATAGCCCCACTCGTTATTACGTGAGAGTGTCATAGGCGGAGACCTTCACAGGCATGAGCCTTACTTCATATCGCCAGACGAGGGCCCCGCCTTTCGCCACCCCTACCACCGTTGGGACGACCGGAGACCAGGATAGCACCAACGAGGGCAGAGGGGACGCCAGCGGCGCCCTCGGCGACCACGGGTCCTCTGCCGGGGGTAGGCTCTAGAGCACCTCCCCGGCAGAGGGCCTACCTCCGGGGGACGCCTTGTTCCGCACGGTGTGGGGAGGGCTGAGGGAGTCCTAGATTAGGGGGTCTCCGGATAGCCGGACTATATTCTTTGGCCGGACTATTGGACTATGAAGATACAGTTGAAGACTTCGTCTCATGTCCGGATGGGACTCTACTTGGCGTGGAAGGCAAGCTAGGCAGTACGGATATGGATATCTCCTCCTTTGTAACCGACCTTGTGTAAACCTAACCCTCTCCGGTGTCTATATAAACCGGAGGGTTTTAGTCCATAGGACACAACAACTACAACATACAATAATAACATAGGCTAGCTTCTAGGGTTTAGCCTCTCTGATCTCGTGGTAGATCTACTCTTGTACTACCCATATCATCAATATTAATCAAGCAGGACGTAGGGTTTTACCTCCATCAAGAGGGCCCGAACCTGGGTAAAACTTCGTGTCCCCTGCCTCCTATTACCATCCGCCTTAGACGCACAGTTCGGGACCCTCTACCCGAGATCCGCCGGTTTTGACACCGACATTGGTGCTTTCATTGAGAGTTCCTCTATGTCGTCGCTGTGGGAGTCCTGGATTAGGGGGTCTCCGGAAAGCCAGACTATCTCCATTGGCCGGACTGTTAGACTATGAAGATACAGGATTGAAGACTTTGTCTCGTGTCCGGATGGGACTATACTTGGCGTGGAAGGCAAACTAGGCAATACGGATATGTGTATCTCCTCCTTTGTAACCGACCTTGTGTAACTCTAACCTCTCCGGTGTCTATATAAACCGGAGGGTTTTAGTCCGTAGGACAACATATGATCATACCATAGGCTAGCTTCTATGGTTTAGCCTCTCCGATCTCGTGGTAGATCTACTCTTGTACTACCCATATCATCAATATTAATCAAGCAGGACGTAGGGTTTTACCTCCATCAAGAGGCCCGAACCTGGGTAAAGCATTGTGTCCCCGGCCTCCTGGTACCATCCGCCTTAGACGCATAGTTCGGGACCCCCTACCCGAGATCCGCCGGTTTTGACACCGACATTGGTGCTTTCATTAAGAGTTCCTCTGTGTCGTCGCCGTTAGGCTTGATGGCTCCTACTATCATCGATAGCGATGCAGTCCAGGGTGAGACTTTTCTCCCCGGACAGATCTTCGTGTTCGGTGGCTTTGCACTGCGGGCCAATTCGCTTGGCCATCTGGAGCAGATTGAAAGTTACGCCCCTGGCCACCAGGTCAGGTTTGGAAGCTTAAACTACACGGCCGATATCCGTGGAGACTTGATCTTCGACGGATTCGAGCCTCTGCCTTGTGCGTCACGCGGTCACGATGAGTATGATTTAGCTCTACCATCGGACAGTGTTCAGGAGATCGCACAGGCAGCCGCTCCGACCCTCAATTCGGAGCCAGTTGCGCCGTCCATGGACGGGTGGATGGACCCCGCCATGGAGGCCTTACCCTCAGCGGCGATCGAGCCAAACATCGACCTTACCTTGCATGAGAGCCGTGTTGTTAAACTGCTGGATCCTTCTCCAGCCACGGACTCCGAGCCGCCTGTGCCCATTCCTATCGAATCCGATTGGGCGCCGATCATGGAGTTTACCTCCGTGGATATTTTTTAGCACTCGCCCTTTGGCGACATACTGAACTCATTAAGGTCTCTCTCCTTGTCGGGAGGATCCTGGCCGAACTATGTCCGGCAGGACTGGGATGCGGACGACGAAGAAATTCATGGCCCACCCACCACCCACTTAGTAGCCACTGTCGATGACTTAACCGACATGCTCGACTTCGACTACGAAGACATCAACGGTATGGACGATGATGCGGGAGACGAAGAGGAACCACTGCCCACAGGGCACTGGACAGCCACCTCATCATACGATATATACATGGTGGATACACCCAAAGAAGGCAATGGCAACGAGATAGCAGAGGGTGACCCCTCCAAGAAGCAACCCAAGCGCCAACGTCAACGGCGCCGCTCTAAGTCCCGCCAAAGCAAAAGTGGTGATACCGGCACAGGAGATAATAACACTCCAGATAGTGCCGAAGACAACAACAATCCCCTCCAGCAAGATTTAGAGCAGGAGGATGGAAGAGCCAGCCCTCCTAAGAGAGCGGCAGATGGAGAGGCGAAGGATGATAATTACATGCCCCCTCCGAAGACGAGGCAAGCCTCGGCGACGATGAATTCGCCGTACCAGAGGATCCCGTCGAACAAGAGCGCTTCAAACTCCGGCTTATAGCCACGGCAAATAGCCTTAAGAAAAAGCAGCAGCTTCAAGCTGATCAATATCTGCTAGCTGATAGATGGACTGAAGTCCTCGTGGCCGAGGAATATAAACTCGAGCGCCCCTCCAAGAGTTACCCAAAATGCAGGTTGCTACCGCGACTGGAGGAAGAAGCGTATCACGCGGCTGATCGGCCACCTCGTGGCCGCGATAGAGAGGCATTCTAGCCAAAAACTCAGCCTGCACCCCGCCGCCATTCAAATAAAAAGGCATGGGGAGATACGCCAGACCTGCGAGACATATTGGAGGACAAAGCAAAGCATGCAAGATCGATCTACGGATCACGAGGGCGCGCCACTATGCGAGACGATAAACGTCACGCCGGATACAGTAAAAGTAAATCCGGCCGGGCCGAACGCAGCGGGCAAGACCCATTCGAGCTGCATCGTGATATAGCCCAATACAGAGGCGCCGCACACCCCTTATGCTTCACAAACAAAGTAATGGATCATCAAATCCCAGAAGGTTTCAAACCTGTAAATATTGAATCATACGACGGCACAATAGATCCCGCAGTATGGATCGAGGATTTCCCCCTCCACATCCACATGGCCCGCGGTGATGACTTACAGGCCATCAAATACCTCCCACTAAAGCTCAAGGGACCAGCGCGGCATTGGCTTAACAGCTTGCCAGCAGAGTCCATTAGTTGTTGGGAAGATCTGGAAGCCGCATTCCTCGACAACTTTCAGGGCACTTATGTGCGGCCACCAGATGCCGATGACTTGAGCCACATAATTCAACAGCCAGAAGAATCGCCCAGGAAATTTTGGACTCGGTTCCTAATAAAGAAAAATCAAATCGTCGACTGTCCGGACGTAGAGGCCCTAGAGGCTTTCAAACACAACATCCGCGACGAATGGCTAGCCCGGCACCTTGGTCAGGAAAAGCCGAAATCTACGGCAGCCCTCACGACACTCATGACCCGCTTTTGTGCGGGAGAAGACAGCTGGCTAGCTCGCAGTAATAACATATCAAAGAACCATGGTACTTCGGATACCAAGGACGGCAATAGCAGGTCACGTCGCAACAAACATAAGCACCGCATTAACAGCGATAATACCGAGGATACGGCATTCAATGCCGGATTCAAAGGCTCTAAACCCGGTCAGCGGAAAAAGCCTTCAAACAAAGTACGCCGGGTCCGTCCAGCTTGGACCGTATACTTGATCGCTCGTGTCAAATACACGGCACCCTAGAAAAGCCAGCCAATCACACCAACAGGGATTGTTGGGTGTTCAAGCAGACCGGCAAGTTAATTGCCGAAAACAAGGACAGGGGGCCACATAGCGATGACGAGGAGGGGCATACCGTGGATCTCCGAACTCCACAGCCGATCCAGAGGGGCATACCGTGGATCTCCGAACTTCCTCCGCAGCATGAAGGGCTTCCCAGCCGCAATATCCCCGGCTTCATGCAGCTCCTCCTTCTTCGCTCTCATAGCAGAGCGGGTGTCTTTGTTCGCCATCGTGGCCTTTTCAAGGTCCGTTGCCTTCGCTCAGTTTTCTTTTTCAAGGAACCGGCAATGGTCGGCAGTGTCTTTTAACTTTACGACCATCTTGGCCATCTTCTCTTTGCTCTCGCAATGCGCGGCCTTCTCGGCATTCAACTCTTCGGCCGCCTTCAAAGCAGCCGCATTACTAATCCTTGCTTGTTCTTTGGCTCGGGCAAGTTCCGCCCGCAGGGTTTCCACGGTGGCAGCTCCATCTGCAGTCACAACATATTAAAGATACTGGCATCATGCTGCTCTTACTATGTGGCATTCACCAGAAAATAACACTTACCCTGTGCCTCGTCAAGCCTCTTGTTAACAAGCTCGATGTCGGCATCCGCCGCATCCTGTTGCCGCTTTAGTTCGGCAAACTCATGACTCCGGCTAGCCACCGGAGCTCCCACTACCTGCACATTAAAGCGGTATGGTTATTGCCTGGGACTACGATCCTATGTTTGCCGCCGTTCTCGGCGACAACCAGAGTCTCAGGGGCTACTATCTACACAGGGCACACCTAAAAATGTGCGGTACCATCACAAATGTACATCATTTTACGTACCTCAAAGCCCGTCAGTAGACTCATAAAGCCATCATGCAACCCGCTTTCGGCAGATGAGATCCTTTCCATCACCGTACCCATCAATGTACGGTGTTCTTTTGAGATGGCCGCTCGCTCCAATAGCTCTCTCAGTACGTCTGACCGCATACCAGACGGTGTCGGACTCTTCTGTTTGCTCTCTTCAAGAGCCGGATGCTGGGGACTTCGGGTGACTATAGGATTATCTTCTGGCCTCACCGGATCCGGAGAGGACCTCCGTGACGACACTTCAAGGTCGCCCGCTTCTTGAGCGGAGGAGTCCGGGGGAGGCGTTTTGCTCTCCATCATCTCCGGAAGAAGATCCCCTGAAGACGAGCTCTGCTGAGAAGGGCAAAGATCCGAACTGCAAGATAAATACTTCGGTTATTTTCCTCAAAGGTAAGGTAATATATCTTCACTATTAAAGTACTTTTTAATTACTTACAGCTCGTTAGAGGGCTGATCCCCGCGCGGACTTTGTGCGGCAAGAGCACCCTCCAAGGCAGGACCCTCTGGTGGAGATTTCTTCTCCCGCTTGGAAACCTTGGTTTCCGGATCTTCAGAGGTAGTCCTCTTCCTTCCCCGGGGTGAGAGAATGTCCGATTCCTCCCCTCGGTTATCCTCCCTCACGGAGGTGCTCATTCCCTTGGTCGAAATAGGTAGCGGTGGAGGCCCACTTTCGCGCTCATTATTCTCCCCTTTGTCTTCCTTTGAGGGCTCCGGGCAAGGTGCTAGATCGAGCATCTTTTCCAGTACAGGATTTTCCAAACCCTCAGGAAGGGGGGCCTAACACTGAATCATCTTCGCCTTTGTTATCCAGTCCTGGTCAAAGAGCGATTTCTCAGAATAACGTCATGATAAATGAAAGACGGTGTGTTCGTCTAGAGGATAACTTACTTGGTCGGCGGTGCGGTTACTGCTCAGGCCCACGTCCTCGGTAGTATCCGGACACTCTATCTGGGGTCCGAAGAATGATCTATACATCTCCTCGTGCGTTAGGCCGAGGAAATTCTGAATAGCGCGCGGTCCTTCTGGGTTGAACTCCCACATGCGAAGAGGCCGGCGTTTGCATGGCTGGATTCGTCGAACCAGCATGACTTGCATTACCATAATCAAACTGAAATCTCCTTCGAAGAGATTTTGAATGCGGCTTTGTAGTACAGGCACGTCCTAGGTGGGACCCTAGCTCGGCCCTCTGCTAATCCATGACATCAGTTGTGGTGGAGGGCCTGAGTAGAAAGTAGGGGCAGCCACCCACTTGGCACTTCTGGGAGCTGTGATGTAAAACCACTCCCGTTGCCATAATCCGGACACCTCTGGAATAGAACCCTTTGGCCATGGAGCTCCGGCAATCTTGCTTATTAATACGCCTCCGCACGCTACATGCTGCCCCTCGACCATCTTCGGCTTCACATCAAAGGTCTTGAGCCATAGGCTGAAGTGAGGGGTAATGCGGAGGAAGGCCTCACATACAACAATAAATGATGAGATGTGGAGAAAAGAGTCCGGGGCCAGATCGTGGAAATCTAGCCCGTAATAAAACATCAACCCCCTAACGAAGGGATCCAGAGTGAGGCCTAGACCTCGGAGGAAGTGGGAGATGAACACGACGTCTTCGTTGGGTTCAGGAGTAGGGACGACCTGCCCTCAGCAGGCAGCCGATGCGAAACCTCGGCGGTCAGATATCTGGCCTCCCTCAACTTCTTGATGTCTTCTTCCGTAACGGAGGAGGGAATCCACCGGCCTTGAAGGCTAGATCCGGACATGATTGAAGATCCGGAGCACCTGACCTGGGCTTTGGGTGTTAGAACTCGAGGCGGGGGAAGGATTCGATCGAGCACGGGAGGGAAAAAAGTAAAAGCCTTGTCTCTTTATAAAGAGGGTGAATATCAAGCGTCCTCTCCATAGCCGTTTGGGACTTGCATATAATCTAGGAGTCCTATATACGGTTGGGTTACCCGCGACCATATTGATGAGAATCCCGTAATTAGGGGAACACGATCTCTGCTTTGACAAGACGTGTCAAGAAACCGCCTCGCGTTATGTGTGAGGTTGGTTGAAGAAAAATGGTTCGAATAATTACCGGGCCGTGGCATAATGTCGTGTTGCCGAAACATGTCAACAGATTAGATTTGTGGAAATATTATTCTCTCTACGGTGGTATGTGGAACTTATTTTGCAGGGTCGGACACTATCCTTGTATTCAAATCCTTCCGTGATGTATTCGGAGGAGGAACCCGCCTTGCAATGTCGAAGACAATACTGCGCGCCGGACTCATCGTCATTGAAGCCTGGTTCAGGGGCTACCGAGGGAGTCCTGGATTAGGGGGTCTCCGGAGAGCCGGACTATATTCTTTGGCCGGACTGTTGGACTATGAAGATGCAATTGAGGACTTCGTCTCGTGTCCGGATGGGACTCTAATTAGCATGGAAGGCAAGCTAGGCAGTACAGATATGGATATCTCCTCCTTTGTAACCGACCTTGTGTAACCCTAACCCTCTCCGGTGTCTATATAAACCGGAGGGTTTTAGTCCGTAGGACACAACAACTACAACATACAATCATACCATAGGCTAGCTTCTAGGGTTTAGCCTCTCTGATCTCGTGGTAGATCTACTCTTGTACTACCCATATCATCAATATTAATGCAGCAGGACGTAGGGTTTTACCTCCATCAAGAGGGCCCGAACCTGGGTAAAACATTGTGTCCCCTGCCTCCTGTTACCATCCGCCTTAGACGCACAGTTCGGGACCCCCTACCCGAGATCCGCCGGTTTGACACCGACAAGGGCCTTCGTCCCAGCTTCCTTCCTGCAGCCCCCAGCGTGCCCCCCTGGCGGGAGGGAGGCCGACGAGCTGGGACCGCCATCTGCTACTGCGACCTGATCCCCCTGTGCACCATGGTTAGCGTAAGCCTGCTCCTGGGGAATTAGTGGTACCCTATAGCTGTTGTCGTCGGCGCAGTTGGCGAGGCTTCCGGAGGGGTCCTCAAAGGCGCCGGCTTCTAGCGCCTCCTCCTCCCAGCCCGGCTCGAGGAACGAGCCATGGTCATCTTCCAGCATGTACTCCTGGTCCACCATGCGGGGCACGTAGGCCTCCGAGGCCGCCGCCTCAAAGACCTCGCCGTAGTGCCCCACACTCCATGTCGCCCGACCTAGCGTGCCGCCTCGAGGATGGTAGGGTTGCATCTCGCCCGGACCATAGGTGGCAGCGCTCGTGCTCGCGCCCAGCGGAGGTGGCACGGGCGCGAGCGGGCGTGCAGCTATGTTGGTTGCGCTGGTGTCGATGAAGCCTGGTGGTGCGCTTGTAGGCACGCGGGCGTAGCGTGGTCCGCCATGCGACCCGGCTGCAGCTTGTGGCGTGAGCAGAGAACAGAAGGGTGGCGCTCCTAAAGCCACGGCGTCCAAGAGCTCGGCGGCGCGCTCTAGCAAAGCATCCCGACCGCTCTCCATCAGCCGGCACTGCAGCAACTCCCGCGCCACTGTGAGTGCAGCCCGCATGTTTGCCTGCTCCCTTCGGGTGTGCGGCGTCATCGTCGCGGCATGGCTTGCGGCCCTTACAGCAGCTCGCGCCTGTCGTGGAGTAATAGAAGAGGTTGAGTGACCGCGCCGCCCACGCCCTGTGGTGTTTGGCGGTGCGCGTGCTGCCTGAGGCGCGGGGTTGAGGTCTTCTTGGGCAGACGGCACCGCCCTGGCCGGCCAGGCCGCCCA